>NW_025535938.1:55000-74871 GCF_020615455.1 Coregonus clupeaformis | reverse complement strand
TAGACCCAGCCTCATCTACACCCACCATCTATAGCATGACTAGACCCAGCCTCATCTACACACACACCATCTATAGCATGAATAGACCCAGCCTCATCTACACCACCATCTAAAGGGAAGCATGACTAGACCCAGTATCTACCACCATCTATAGCAATTTAGGCCCAGCCCCACCTACACCACCATCTATAGCATGACTAGACCGAGCCTCACTCTACACTGCCACCATCTATAGCAGCGACTAGACAGCCTCACCTACCCAACACCATCTATAGCATGACTAGACCCAGCACTCATCCCTACAACAACAATACATCTATGAAGCATGACTAGACCCAGCCTCATCTACACCACCACATCTATAGCAAGAACTAGACCAGCCTCATCTACACCACCATCTATAGCATGACTAGACCCAGCCTCATCTACACCACCATCTAAGCATGACTAGGCCCAGCCTCATCTAGACACCACCATCTATAGCATGACCAGACTCAGCCTCATCCTACACCACCATCTATAGCACTGACTAGACCCAGCCTCACCTACACCACCAGTCTGTAGCATTAGACACAGCCTCATCTACACCACCATCTACACTGGCATGACTAGACCCAGCCTCATCTACACCACCATATATAGCATGACTAATCCAGCCTCATCTACACCACCATCTATAGCATGACTAGACCCAGCCTCATCTACACCGACCATCTATAATGATTAGACCCAGCCTCATCTGACACCACCATCTATAGCATGATTAGACCCACCTCATCTACACCACCATCTATGGCATGACTAGACCCAGCCTCATCTACAACATCATCTGTAGCATGACTAGACCCAGTCTCATCTACCACCACCATCTATAAGCACTGACTAAAGGACCCAGCCTCATCTACACCACCATCTATAGCATGACTAGACCCAGCCTTCCATCTACCCCACCATCTATGGCATGACTAGACCCAGCCTCATCTACCACTCACCATCTATAGCATGACTAGACCCGACCTCATCACACCTACCATCTATAGCATGACTAGACCCAGCCTCATCTACACCACCATCTATAGCATGACTAGACCCAGCTCTCACCTACACCACCATCTATAACACATGACTAGACCCAGCCTCACCTACACCACCATCTATAACATGACTAGACCCAGCCTCATCTACACCACCATCTATAGCATGACTAGACCCATCCTCATCTACACCACCATCTATGCATGACTAGGCCCAGCCTCATCTACACCACCATCTATGTATGACCTGACCCAGCCGTCATCTACACCACCATCTATAGCATGACTAGGCCCAGCCTCATCACACCACCATCTATAGCTGACTAACCCAGCCTCACCTACACCACCATCTATAGCATGACTAGACCCAGCCTCATCTACACCACCATCTATAGCATTAGACCCAGCCTCATCTACACCACCATCTATAGCATTAGACCCAGCCTCATCTACACCACCATCTATAGCATGACTAGGCCCAGCCTCTCATCTACACCACCATCTATAGCATTAGACCCAGCCTCATCTACACCACCATCTATAGCATGACTAGGCCCAGCCTCTATCCACCACCATCTATAGCATCACTAGACCCAGCCTCATCTACACCACCATCTATAGCATGACTAGACCCAGCCTCCTCTACACCACAATCTATATCATGACTAGACCCAGCCTCCATCTACACCACCATCTATGCAAGCATGACTAGACCCAGCCTCATCTACACCACCATCTATGCTGACTAGACCAGCCTCATCTGCCCCACCATCTATTGACTAGACCCCAGCCTCATCTACACCACCATCTATAGCATGACTAGACCCAGCCTCATCTGCGACAACCATCAATAACATTACTAGACTCCAGCCTCATCTACACCACCATCATAGCATGACTAGGCCCAGCCTCATCTATACCAATCTATAGGCAATTAGACCCAGCCTCATCTACACCACCACCTATAGCATGACTAGGCCCAGCCTCATCTACACCACCATCTATAACATGACTAGGCCCAGCCTCATCTACACCACCATCTATGGCATGACTAGACCCAGCCTCATCTACACCACCATCTATAGCATGACTAGACCCAGCCCTCATCTACACCACCATCTATAGCATGACTAGAGACCCAGCCTCATCTACACCACCATCTATAGCATGACTAGACCCAGCCTCTCATCTACACCACCATCTATAGCATGACTAGGCCCAGCCTCATCTACACCACCATCTATAGCATGACTAGACCCAGCCTCACCTACACCACCATCTATAACATGACTAGACCCAGCCTCATCCACACCACCATCTATAGCAATGACGACCCAGCCATCATCTGCACCATCATCTATAGCATGACTAGACCCAGCCTCATCTACACCACCATCTATAGCATGACTATGACCGGGCACCTCATCTACACCAACATCTATGGCATACTAGACCCACCTCATCTACCCCACCATCTATAGCATGACTGACCCAGCCTCATCTACACCACCATCTATAGGCATGACTAGGCCCAGCCTCATCCCTACACCACCATCAATAACATTACTAGACCCAGCCTCATCTACACCACCATCTATAGCATGACTAGGCCCAGCCTCATCTATATACCACCATCTATAGCATTAGACCCAGCCTCATCTACACCACACTATAGCATGACTAGGCCCAGCCTCATCTAGAGCACCACCATCTATAGCATGACTAGGCCCAGCCTCATCTACACCACCATCTATAACATGACTAGCCCAGCCTCATCTACACCACCATCTATGCATGACTAGACCCAGCCTCATCTACACCACCATCTATAGCATGACTAGACCCAGCCTCATCTACACCACCATCTATGGCAGGTGACTGACCCCAGCCTCATCTACACCACCATCTATAGCATGACTAGACCCAGCCTCATCTACACCACCATCTATAGCATTAGACCCACCCTCATCTACACCACCATCTATAGCATGACCCTAGACCCAGCCTCATCTACACCCCCATCTATAGCATGACTAGACCCAGCCTCATCTACACCAAGCCCATCTATAGCATGACTAGACCCAGCCTCATCTACACCACCATCTTAGCATGACTAGACCCAGCCTCATCTACATCACCATCTATAGCATGACTAGCCCAGCCTCATCTACACCACCATCTATAGTAATGACTAGACCCAGCCTCATCTACAACACCATCTATGCATGACTAGGCCCAGCCTCATCTACACCACAATCTATAGCATGACTAGACCCAGCCTCATCTACACCACCATCTATAACATGACTAGACCCAGCCCTCATCTACACCACCATCTATAGCATTAGACCCAGCCCCTCATCTACACCACCATCTATAGCATTAGACCCAGCTTCATCTACACCACCATCTATAGCATGACTAGACCCAGCCTCATCTAGACCACCATCTATAGCATTGGACTAGACCCAGCCTCATCTACACCACCATCTATAGCATGACTAGACCCAGCCTCATCTATACCACAATCTATAGCATGACTAGACCCAGCCTCATCTACACCACCATCTATAGCATGACTAGGCCCAGCCTCATCTACACCACCATCTATAGCATGACTAGACCCAGCCTCATCTACACCACCATCTATAGACATGACTAGACCCAGCCTCATCTACACCACCATCTATAGCATGACTAGACCCAGCCTCATCTACACCACCATCTATAGCATGACTAGACCCAGCCTCATCTACACCACCATCTATAGCATGACTATACCCAGCCTCATCTACACCACCATCTATAGCATGACTAGACCCAGCCTCATCTACACCACCATCTAGTACATGACTAGACCCAGCCTCATCTACCCACCATCTATAGCATGGCTAGCCCAGCCTCATCTACACCCACCATCTATAGCATTAGACCCAGCCTCATCTACACCACCATCTATAGCATGAATAGACCCAGCCTCATGCTACACCACCATCTATAACATGACTAGACCCAGCCTCATCTACACCACCATCTATAGCATGGCTAGACCCAGCCTCATCTACCCACCATCTATGGCATAACTAGGGGCCCCAGCCTCATCTACCCCACCATCTCACAGCATGACTAGACCCAGCCTCATCTACACCACCATCTATAGCATGACTAGGCCCAGCCTCATCTATACCACAATCTATAGCATGACTAGACCCAGCCTCATCTACACCACCATCTATGGCATACTAGACCCAGCCTCATCTACACCACCATCTATAGCATGACTAGGCCCAGCCTCATCTACACCACCATCTGTCGCATGACTAGGCCCAGCCTCATCTACACCACCATCCATAGCATGACTAGGCCCAGCCTCATCTACACCACCATCCATAGCAGACTAGGCCCAACCTCATCTACACCACCATCTAGTAGCATGACTAGGCCCAGCCTCATCTACACCACCATCTATAGCATGACTAGACCCAGCCTCATCTACAACACCATTCTATAGCACTGACTAGACCCAGCCTCATCTACACCACCATCTATAGCATGACTAGACCCAGCCTCATCTACACCACCATCTATAGCTTCATGACTAGACCCAGCCTCACCTACACCACCATCTATAACATGACTAGACCCAGCCTCACCTACACCACCATCTATAACATGACTAGACCCAGCCTCATCTACACCCACTCTATAGCATGACTAGGCCCAGCCTCATCTACACCACCATCTATAGCATGACTAGACCCAGCCTCATCTACACCACCATCTATAGCACTGACTAGGCCCAGCCTCATCTACACCACCATCTATAGCAATGACTAGACCCAGCCTCACCTACACCACCATCTATAACATGACTAGACCCAGCCTCATCTACACCACCATCTATAGCATGACTAGACACAGCCTCATCTACACCACCATCTAGCATGACTAGACCCAGACTCATCTACACCACCATCTATAGCATGACTAGACCCAGCCTCATCTACACCACCATCTATAGCATGACTAGACCCAGCCTCATCTACACCACCATCTATAGCATGAACTAGGACCCAGCCTCATCTACACCACCATCTATAACATGACTAGGCCCAGCCTCACTCTACACCACCATCTATGGCATGACTAGACCCAGCCTCATCTACACCACCATCTACTAGCATGACTAGACCCAGCCTCATCTACACCACCATCTAGCATGACTAGACCCAGCCTCATCTACACCACCATCTATAGCATTAGACCCAGCCTCATCTACACCACCATCTATAGCTGACTAGACCCAGCCTCATCTACACCACCATCTATAGCATGACTAGACCCAGCCTCATCTACACCACCATCTATAGCATAACTAGGCCCAGCCTCATCTACCCCACCATCTACAGCATGACTAGACCCAGCCTCATCTACACCACCATCTATGAGCATGACTAGGCCCAGCCTCATCTATACCACAATCTATAGCATGACTAGACCCAGCCTCATCTACACCACCATCTATAGCATGTGACTAGACCCAGCCTCATCTACACCACCATCTATAGCATGTGACTAGCCCCAGCCTCATCTCCCACACCACCATCTGTCGCATGACTAGGCCCAGCCTCATCTACACCACCATCCATAGCATGACTAGGCCCAGCCTCATCTACACCACCATCCATAGCATGACTAGGCCCAACCTCATCTACACCACCATCTATAGCATGACTAGGCCCAGCCTCATCTACACCACCATCTATAGCATGACTAGACCCAGCCTCATCTACAACACCATCTATGGCATGACTAGGACCCAGCCTCATCTACACACCATCTATAGCATGACTAGACCCAGCCACATCTACACCACCATCTTAGGCATGACTAGACCCAGCCTCACCTACACCACCATCTATAACATGACTAGACCCAGCCTCACCTACACCACCATCTATAACATGACTAGACCCAGCCTCATCTACACCCACATCTATAGCATGACTAGGCCCAGCCTCATCTACACCACCATCTATAGCATGACTAGACCCAGCCTCATCTACACCACCATCTATAGCATGACTAGGCCCAGCCTCATCTACACCACCATCTATAGCATGACTACACCCAGCCTCACCTACACCACCATCTATAACATGACTAGACCCAGCCTCATCTACACCACCATCTATAGCATGACTAGACACAGCCTCATCTACACCACCATCTATAGCATGACTAGACCCAGACTCATCTACACCACCATCTATAGCATGACTAGACCCAGCCTCATCTACACCACCATCTATAGCATGACTAGACCCAGCCTCATCTACCCCACCATCTATAGCATGACTAGACCCAGCCTCATCTACACCACCATCTATAACATGACTAGGCCCAGCCTCATCTACACCACCATCTATAGCATGACTAGACCCAGCCTCATCTACACCACCATCTATAGCATGACTAGACCCAGCCTCATCTACACCACCATCTATAGCATGACTAGACCCAGCCTCATCTACACCACCATCTATAGCATTAGACCCAGCCTCATCTACACCACCATCTATAGCATGACTAGACCCAGCCTCATCTACACCACCATCTATAGCATGACTAGACCCAGCCTCATCTACACCACCATCTATAGCATGAATAGACCCAGCCTCCATCTACACCACCATCTATAACATGACTAGACCCAGCCTCATCTACACCACCATCTATAGCATGACTAGGCCCAGCCTCATCTACACCACCATCTATAGCATGACTAGACCCAGCCTCATCTACACCACCATCTATAGCATGACTAGGCCCAGCCTCATCTACACCACCATCTATAGCATGACTAGACCCAGCCTCATCTACACCACCATCTATAGCATGACTAGACCCAGCCTCATCTACACCACCATCTATAGCATTAGACCCAGCCTCATCTACACCACCATCTATAGCATTAGACCCAGCCTCATCTACACCACCATCTATAGCATGACTAGACCCAGCCTCATCTACACCACCATCTATAGCATGACTAGACCCAGCCTCATCTACACCACCATCTATAGCATGACTAGACCCAGCCTCATCTATACCACAAATCTATAGCATGACTAGACCCAGCCTCATCTACACCACCATCTATAGCAAGACTAGGCCCAGCCTCATCTACACCACCATCTATAGCATGACTAGACCCAGCCTCATCTACACCACCATCTATAACATGACTAGACCCAGCCTCATCTACACCACCATCTATAGCATGACTAGACCCAGCCTCATCTACACCACCATCTATAGCATGACTAGACCCAGTCTCATCTACACCACCATCTATAGCATGACTAGACCCAGCCTCATCTACACCACCATCTATAGCATGACTAGACCCAGCCTCATCTACACCACCATCTATAACATAACTAGACCCAGCCTCATCTACACCACCATCTATAGCATGGCTAGACCCAGCCTCATCTACACCACCATCTATAGCATTAGACCCAGCCTCATCTACACCACCATCTATAGCATGACTAGACCCAGCCTCATCTACACCACCATCTATAGCATGACTAGACCCAGCCTCATCTATACCACAATCTATAGCATGACTAGACCCAGCCTCATCTACACCACCATCTATAACATTACTAGACCCAGCCTCACCTACACCACCATCTATAGCATAACTAGACCCAGCCTCATCTACACCACCATCTATAGCATGACTAGTCCCAGCCTCATCTACACCACCATCTATAGCATGACTAGACCCAGCCTCATCTACAACACCATCTATAGCATGACTAGACCCAGCCTCATCTACACCACCATCTATAGTGTGACTAGACCCAGCCTCATCTACACCACCATCTATAGCATGACTAGACCCAGCCTCACCTACACCACCATCTATAAATGACTAGACCCAGCCTCACCTACACCACCATCTATATATGACTAGACCCAGCCTCATCTACACCACCATCTATAGCATGACTAGGCCAAGCCTCATCTACACCACCATCTATAGCATGACTAGACCCAGCCTCATCTACACCACCATCTATAGCATGACTAGGCCCAGCCTCATCTACACCACCATCTATAGCATGACTAGACCTAGCCTCACCTACACCACCATCTATAACATGACTAGACCCAGCCTCATCTACACCACCATCTATAGCATGACTAGACACAGCCTCATCTACACCACCATATATAGCATGACTAGACCCAGCCTCATCTACACCACCATCTATAGCATGACTAGACCCAGCCTCATCTACACCACCATCTATAGCATGGCTAGACACAGCCTCATCTACACCACCATCTATAGCATTAGACCCAGCCTCATCTACACCACCATCTATAGCATGAATAGACCCAGCCTCATCTACACCACCATCTATAACATGACTAGACCCAGCCTCATCTACACCACCATCTATAGCATGGCTAGACCCAGCCTCATCTACACCACCATCTATAGCATGGCTAGACCCAGCCTCATCTACACCACCATCTATAGCATAACTAGGCCCAGCCTCATCTACCCCACCATCTATAGCATGACTAGACCCAGCCTCATCTACACCACCATCTATAGCATAACTAGGCCCAGCCTCATCTACCCCACCATCTACAGCATGACTAGACCCAGCCTCATCTACACCACCATCTATAGCATGACTAGGCCCAGCCTCATCTATACCACAATCTATAGCATGACTAGACCCAGCCGCATCTACACCACCATCTAGTAGCATGACTAGACCCAGCCTCATCTACACCACCATCTATAGCATGACTAGGCCCAGCCTCATCTACACCACCATCTGTCGCATGACTAGGCCCAGCCTCATCTACACCACTATCCATAGCATGACTAGGCCCAGCCTCATCTACACCACCATCCATAGCATGACTAGGCCCAACCTCATCTACACCACCATCTATAGCATGACTAGGCCCAGCCTCATCTACACCACCATCTATAGCATGACTAGACCCAGCCTCATCTACAACACCATCTATAGCATGACTAGACTCAGCCTCATCTACACCACCATCTATAGCATGACTAGACCCAGCCTCATCTACACCACCATCTATAGCATGACTAGACCCAGCCTCACCTACACCACCATCTATAACATGACTAGACCCAGCCTCACCTACACCACCATCTATAACATGACTAGACCCAGCCTCATCTACACCCCAACATCTATGGCATGACTAGGCCCAGCCTCATCTACACCACCATCTATAGCATGACTAGACCCAGCCTCATCTACACCACCATCTATAGCATGACTAGGCCCAGCCTCATCTACACCACCATCTATGCATGACTAGACCCAGCCTCACCTACACCACCATCTATAACATGACTAGACCCAGCCTCATCTACACCACCATCTATAGCATGACTAGACACAGCCTCATCTACACCACCATCTATAGCATGACTAGACCCAGACTCATCTACACCCACCATCTATAGCATGACTAGACCCAGCCTCATCTACACCACCATCTATAGCATGACTAGACCCAGCCTCATCTACCCCACCATCTATAGCATGACTAGACCCAGCCTCATCTACACCACCATCTATAACATGACTAGGCCCAGCCTCATCTACACCACCATCTATAGCATGACTAGACCCAGCCTCATCTACACCACCATCTATAGCATGACTAGACCCAGCCTCATCTACACCACCATCTATAGCATGACTAGACCCAGCCTCATCTACACCACCATCTATAGCATTAGACCCAGCCTCATCTACACCACCATCTATAGCATGACTAGACCCAGCCTCATCTACACCACCATCTATAGCATGACTAGACCCAGCCTCATCTACACCACCATCTATAGCATGACTAGACCCAGCCTCATCTACACCACCATCTATAACATGACTAGACCCCAGCCTCATCTACACCACCATCTAGAGCATGACTAGGCCCAGCCTCATCTACACCACCATCTATAGCATGACTAGACCCAGCCTCATCTACACCACCATCTATAGCATGACTAGGCCCACCCTCATCTACACCACAATCTATAGCATGACTAGACCCAGCCTCATCTACACCACCATCTATAGCATCTAGACCCAGCCTCATCTACACCACCATCTATAGCATTAGACCCAGCCTCATCTACACCACCATCTATAGCATTAGACCCAGCCTCATCTACACCACCATCTATAGCATGACTAGACCCAGCCTCATCTACACCACCATCTATAGCATGACTAGACCCAGCCTCATCTACACCACCATCTATAGCATGACTAGACCCAGCCTCATCTATACCACCATCTATAGCATGACTAGACCCAGCCTCATCTACACCACCATCTATAGCATGACTAGACCCAGCCTCATCTACACCACCATCTATAGCATGACTAGACCCAGCCTCATCTACACCACCATCTATAGATGACTAGACCCAGCCTCATCTACACCACCATCTATAGCATGACTAGACCCAGCCTCATCTACACCACCATCTATAGCATGACTAGACCCAGCCTCATCTACACCACCATCTATAGCATGACTAGACCCAGCCTCATCTACACCACCATCTATAGCATGACTAGACCCAGCCTCATCTACACCACCATCTATAGCATGACTAGACCCAGCCTCATCTACACCACCATCTATAGCATGACTAGACCCAGCCTCATCTACACCACCATCTATAGCATGTAGACCCAGCCTCATCTACACCACCATCTATAGCATGACTAGACCCAGCCTCATCTACACCACCATCTATGGCATGACTAGACCCAGCCTCATCTATACCACCATCTATAGCATGACTAGACCCAGCCTCATCTACACCACCATCTATAGCATTACTAGACCCAGCCTCACCTACACCACCATCTATAGCATAACTAGTCCCAGCCTCATCTACACCACCATCTATAGCATGACTAGTCCCAGCCTCATCTACAACACCATCTATAGCATGACTAGACCCAGCCTCATCTACACCGCCATCTATAGCATTAGACCCAGCCTCATCTACACCACCATCTATAGCATGACTAGGCCCAGCCTCATCTACACCACCATCTATAGCATGACTAGACCCAGCCCTCATCTACACCACCATCTATAGCATGACTAGGCCCAGCCTCATCTACACCACCATCTATAGCATGACTAGACCTAGCCTCACCTACACCACCAATTATAACATGACTAGACCCAGCCTCATCTACACCACCATCTATAGCATGACTAGACACAGCCTCATCTACACCACCATATATAGCATGACTAGACCCAGCCTCATCTACACCACCATCTATAGCATGACTAGACCCAGCCTCATCTACACCACCATCTATAGCATGACTAGACCCAGCCTCATCTACCCCACCATCTATAGCATGACTAGACCCAGCCTCATCTACACCACCATCTATAGCATGACTAGGCCCAGCCTCATCTACACCACCATCAATAACATTACTAGACCCAGCCTCATCTACACCACCATCTATAGCATGACTAGGCCCAGCCTCATCTATACCACCATCTATAGCATTAGACCCAGCCTCATCTACACCCCCATCTATAGCATGACTAGGCCCGGCCTCATCTACAACACCATCTATAGCATGACTAGACCCAGCCTCATCTACACCACCACCTATAGCATGACTAGGCCCAGCCTCATCTACACCACCATCTATAGCATGACTAGGCCCAGCCTCATCTACACCACCATCTATAGCATGACTAGACCCAGCCTCATCTACACCACCATCTATAACATGACTAGGCCCAGCCTCATCTACACCACCATCTATAGCATGACTAGACCCAGCCTCATCTACACCACCATCTATAGCATGACTAGACCCAGCCTCATCTACACCACCATCTATGGCATGACTAGACCCAGCCTCATCTACACCACCATCTATAGCATGACTAGACCCAGCCTCATCTACACCACCATCTATAACATGACTAGACCCAGCCTCATCTACACAACCATCTATAGCATGACTAGGCCCAGCCTCATCTACACCACCATCTATAGCATCACTAGACCCAGCCTCATCTACACCACCATTCTATAGCATGACTAGGCCTAGCCTCATCTACACCACAATCTATAGCATGACTAGACCCAGCCTCATCTACACCACCATCTATAACATGACTAGACCCAGCCTCATCTACACCACCATCTATAGCATTAGACCCAGCCTCATCTACACCACCATCTATAGCATTAGACCCAGCCTCATCTACACCACCATCTATAGCATGACTAGACCCAGCCTCATCTACACCACCATTTATAGCATGACTAGACCAGCCTCATCTACACCACCATCTATAGCATGACTAGACCCAGCCTCATCTATACCACAATCTATAGCCATGACTAGACCCAGCCTCATCTACACCACCATCTATAGCATGACTAGACCCAGCCTCATCTACACACACCATCTATAGCATGACTAGACCCAGCCTCATCTACACCACCATCTATAGCATGACTAGACCCAGCCTCATCTACACCACCATATATAGCATTAGACCCAGTCTCATCTACACCACCATCTATAGCATGACTAGACCCAGCCTCATCTACACCACCATCTATAGCATGACTAGACCCAGCCTCATCTACACCACCATCTATAGCATGACTAGACCCAGCCTCATCTACACCACCATCTATAGCATTAGACCCAGCCTCATCTACACCACCATCTATAGCATGACTAGGCCCAGCCTCTGCTGCCTGTGCCTCATGGGCCCCTGCACGTTGACCTCTATTTCCCCACCAGGTGCTTGAACCCTCACCTTGTCTATGGCCTTTATGTGGGCCAAAGCTCTTATGCCCCAAATCCCCACACTCAAAGCACGGAGATTATCTGTGCTGGCAAACCCTGCGTACAGCCCCTCCTCATGCCTCACTTTAAAATGCACATTTAACTGTTGCTCATTGTTATTCAGAAACATGAACACTTGCCTCCGGAACGAAAAACATGCTTAAAGGCGTCTGCCTGAAAACCTGCCGACAGTACATGAAAACCGCTGGCAAACTTACCAAAACAACTCAGCTCTTTCCGGATTTTATCATCCGTAATAAACGGAGGCAGATTTGCAACTACCACCCTGGCCGAAGGGGTAGAAAGAGAGGAGAAATCAGCACCAACACATCCCTTACAAATATTCCACTAGCAAGCAGCCTGCCCACTAAATGTAATATTTGAATGAACACAACCACAGCTTTGTTCATTCTGGATGTAGAATGTATAAATTCAGCTCCTACCTGTTCGCCGACCGTGAGCAGAACCTCCTCCACCTTAACTCCATTCTGAGGAACACACATGAATCCACGCCGTAGCGACACTGTCTCCTCCGCCCTAGGCTGGAAGCCATCGCTCACACCACACCGTTCAAAACCCCAGGAAACTAAAACTCCGTCCTCTTCCTCCCAAACTTTGAACAAAAACAGTGGGTACCACTAAACTAACAGTGCGCTAACCCTCCACCATAGAAAATAAACAATGAAAGAAAAGACCAAGGAAAGAATCAAGAAAATAAGTAAGGACAGAGCCACATGACCTCTCAACTACAAAGCACTCCCAGCATGCACTGAGAGAGAGAGAGAGAGAGAGAGAGGGGAGAGAGAGAGGGGGAGAGAGAGAGGGAGGGAGGGAGAAAGAGAGAGAGAGAGAGAGAGGGGGAGAGAGAGAGAGAGAGAGAGGGGGGAGAGAGAAATAGAGAGAGAGAGAGAGAGAGAGAGAGAGAGAGAGAGAAAGAGAGAGAGAAAGAGAGAGAGAAAGAGAGAGAGACAGAGAGAGAGACTGTCCTGTACAATTCAGAAGAAGCTCCATCCTTTCAACGCTTCCCTAACTAATCCTGTCAACAGGCAGGCGACCCACCAAGCCAACCCCGCTATATGACCACCCATCCTTGGGATAAAGTAGACGTTACACCCTGGCCCCTGGCCCATTTAAAGCACAGAGATAACACAGAGTGACCCCACCACTGCTTTAGGGACTAGTGTGGGCAGCATAGGGGGATAGCTGAGCTAACGTCTTACAGCAGGTGAATGAATCATTTCTCAGCTGCTCCTGAAGTTAGGTAAGGCCTACATGAGAGGAGTGGAACTAGCTCAAAATTACAATCACTCACAAGCGTCTCGTTCCGGGTCAGAAAAACTGCTGATGAACCTGAGACCCATGTTTTTTTTTTGCCTGTGAGGCCAAAAAACAGAGAACAGAAGAGCTGTTGGCCTCCTTTAAGAAGAGGAGAAACTGTGTGAAGACAGATACAGGACAGTAGAGATCTGGTACGCACCCAGTCAGGGAAGGCCCAAAACAATCCCAAATGCTCAAGAAGAAAAAAACACTCTGTCTCTCTCTCACACACACACACACACACACACACACACACACACACCCCCTACGCTCCAGCCCAAACAGTGCATGCCCTCGCACACATCCGACGGTTGTCCCATTTGTCTGTTGGCTTCAGTTGGCGTGAGATGGAGACACCAGATAAATGCTTGGACAGCAGGCTAACATAACAGACAACACCCCCCCACCCCCCCACCCCAGACACACATACCGTGAGTGGTAGAGAGAGGGCTCAGGCTGCTGGAAGTCAGGCCGTGATGAGGTTCCATGTTCTCCTTGTTATTGCTAGGAGAAGGAGAGGAGGAGGCGGGGCTGACCAGGTCTGGCAGGCTGGTGGATGGGTAGCTGGGAAATCCACCTCTGACTCCTCCTGGAAGAACCAGAGGAGAAGAGGAGAACAGTGGAGAGGTGTGAGAGGGTGTGTGGATGGAGGATGTGTGTGTTGTGTAAAAGTTTGTCTTTATGAAGGACTTCCTCTGTCTTTCTCTGACCACCTCTGACCACCTCTGTATACCTCTGACTACTTACGAATAGGAGATGCACAAGATTGCAGAGAGGTGTGTGTGTGTGTGTGTGTGTGTGTGTGTGTGTGTGTGTCTGTGTGTGTGTGTGTGTGTGTGTGTGTGTCTGTGTGTGTGTGTCTGTGTGTGTGTGTGTGTCTGTGTGTGTGTGTGTGTGTGTGTGTGTGTGTGTGTGTGTCTGTGTGTGTGTGTGTGTGTGTGTGTGTGTGTGTGTGTGTGTGTCTGTCTGTCTGTGTGTGTGTGTGTGTGTGTGTGTGTGTGTGTGTGTCTGTGTGTGTGTGTGTGTGTGTGTGTGTGTGTGTGTGTGTGTGTGTGTGTGTGTGTGTGTGTGTGTGTGTGTGCAGGAGAGTGGAAGGTAAATAGTGTGTTTTGTGTGTATGTGTACCTTTATCTCTGAAAGCCAGCCTGCATTTCCCTTCAAGCCCATTAACATCTCAACTCCTGAATTTTGTAGATGTTCCCTAACACACTACAACCCTTCCACTAGCACACTACAACCCTTCCACTAACACACTACCACCCTTCCACTACCACACTACAACCCTTCCACTATACACACTACAACCCTTCCACTAACACACTACAACCCTTCCACTACCACACTACAACCCTTCCACTAACACACTACAACCCTTCCACTACCACACCTACAACCCTTCCACTACCACACTACAACCCTTCCACTACCACACTACCACACTACAACCCTTCCACTACCACACTACAACCCTCCACTACCACACTACCACCCTTCCACTACCACACTACAACCCTTCCACTAGCACACTACCACACTACAACCCTTCCACTACCACACTACCACACTACAACCCTTCCACTAGCACACTACAACCCTTCCACTACCACACTACCACACTACAACCCTTCCACTAACACACTACAACCCTTCCACTAACACACTACAACCCTTCCACTAGCACACTACAACCCTTCCACTAGCACACTACAACCCTTCCACTAGCACACTACAACCCTTCCACTACCACACTACAACCCTTCCACTAGCACACACTACAACCCCTTCCACTAACACACTACAACCCTTCCACTAACACACCTACAACCCTTCCACTAGCACACTACAACCCTTCCACTAACACACTACAACCCTTCCACTAACACACTACAACCCTTCCACTAGCACACTACAACCCTTCCACTAGCACACTACAACCCTTCCACTAGCACACTACAACCCTTCCACTAGCACACTACAACCCTTCCACTAACACACTACAACCCTTCCACTAGCACACTACAACCCTTCCACTAGCACACTACAACCCTTCCACTAGCACACTACAACCCTTCCACTAACACACTACAACCCTTCCACTAGCACACTACAACCCTTCCACTAACACACTACAACCCTTCCACTAACACACTACAACCCTTCCACTACCACACTACAACCCTTCCACTAACACACTACAACCCTTCCACTAGCACACTACAACCCTTCCACTACCACACTACAACCCTTCCACTACCACACTACAACCCTTCCACTACCACACTACAACCCTTCCACTACCACACCTATAACCCTTCCACTAACACACTACAACCCTTCCACTAACACACTAGCACACTACAACCCTTCCACTAACACACTACAACCCTTCCACTAACACACTACAACCCTTCCACTAGCACACTACAACCCTTCCACTAACACACTATAACCCTTCCACTAACACACTACAACCCTTCCACTAACACACTAGCACACTACAACCCTTCCACTAACACACTACAACCCTTCCACTAAACACTACAACCCTTCCACTAGCACACTACAACCCTTCCACTAACACACTACAACCCTTCCACTAGCACACTACAACCCTTCCACTACCACACTACAACCCTTCCACTACCACACTACAACCCTTCCACTACCACACTAACACACTACAAACCCTTCCACTAACACACTACAACCCTTCCACTAACACACTACAACCCTTCCACTAACACACTACAACCCTTCCACTACCACACTACAACCCTTCCACTAACACACTACAACCCTTCCACTAGCACACTACAACCCTTCCACTAACACACTACAACCCTTCCACTACCACACTACAACCCTTCCACTAACACACTAACACACATACAACCCTTCCACTAACACACTAGCACACTACAACCCTTCCACTACCACACTACAACCCTTCCACTAACACACTACAACCCTTCCACTAGCACACTACAACCCTTCCACTACACTACTACCCCCACTAGCACACTACCCCTTCCACTACCACACTGCAACCCTTCCACTAGCCACACTACAACCCTTCCACTAGCAATACTACAACCCTTCCACTAGCACACTACCACACTACAACCCTTCCACTAACACACTACAACCCTTCCACTAGCACACTACAACCCTTCCACTAGCACACTACAACCCTTCCACTAGCACCACTACCACACTACAACCCTTCCACTAGCACACTAACAACCCTTCCACTAACACACTACAACCCTTCCACTACCACACGACCACCCTTCCACTACCACACTACAACCCTTCCACTAGCACACTACAACCCTTCCACTAGCACACTACAACCCTTCCACTAGCACACTACCACACTACAACCCTTCCACTAACACACTACAACCCTTCCACTAGCACACTACAACCCTCCACTACCACACCTACAACCCTTCCACTACCACACTACAACCCTTCCACTAACACACTACAACCCTTCCACTAGCACACTAACAACCCTTCCACTACCACCTACAACCCTTCCACTAACACACTACAACCCTTCCACTACCACACTACAACCCTTCCACTAACACACTACAACCCTTCCACTACCACACTACAACCCTTCCACTAACACACTACAACCCTTCCACTACCACACTACAACCCTTCCACTAACACACCTACAACCCTTCCACTACCACACTACAACCCTTCCACTACCACACTACAACCCTTCCACTACCACACTACAACCCTTCCACTACCACACTACAACCCTTCCACTAACACACTACAACCCTTCCACTAACACACTACAACCCTTCCACTAACACACTACAACCCTTCCACTAGCACGCTACAACCCTTCCACTACCACACTACCAACCCTTCCACTACCACACTACAACCCCTTCCACTAACACACTACAACCCTTCCACTACCACACTACAACCCTTCCACTAACACACTACAACCCTTCCACTAACACACTACAACCCTTCCACTAGCACACTACAACCCTTCCACTTGCTTCCAGGAGCACATCAAACAGCGCCGCGTGAAGAAATGTTGAAAGAACCTACGGTACAATGTTGACACAACGTATTGAAACAAGGTATTGTACAACATTGAAACAAGTTATTGTACAACATTGAAACAAGTTATTGTACAACATTGAAACAAGTTATTGTACAACATTGACAAGTATTGTACCAGGCTAAATGCTTAGTGTCTAGCTAGGGAATTAGTGTACAGAGGTGTAACATGCTAATGCATGTGCTTAGTGATTAGTGTTGGATTTTTCACCTTTCTGTTTTGTCCTCACAATAATCTCTATTTTTCTATTTTCACATTTCTGCTTTTGTCCGCATTGATATTCCCCGTGACACTTTATTTGACATCCAGTGTCATAACACATTATTGCACGGCCATAACCGTGTCATAATATGTGATAACAGCTGACATAACTTGTCATAACCTGTCATAGTATGGTCATAACCCTGTCATGACCCCATATATTTACACCTGTCGTGACATATATTGCGTTATTTTATGGCTGGTTATGACACCTACATAAGAGTGTCAAAACTCACATTTATTCAAATTAGTGTCTTCCCTGCCAAGAAGTTTCCTTTCGTTTGAAAGTTTGTTTCTTAAGTCCTTTGTTGGTTGTTGTAATGAATTCTTTACAGTCATGTTTTTTTTTCATCATATTTTAAATAACTTGCAGAAAATACACTTTATGACACTGTCAAGAAGCATTATGACCATCCTGTGTCACTTTACTTGGACTAAGAAAATACACTTTATGACTCTGTCAAGAAGCATTATGACCACATTATCATATAAGCCAGATCACGTACATGACCTTAAATCAGTCATCAGTCATTACATTTACATTTTACATTTGAGTCATTTAGCAGACGCTCTTATCCAGAGCGACTTACAGTTAGTGAATACATATTTTTTTATACTGCCGTCCCGTGAAACGAACCCACAACCCTGGCGTTGCAAACGCCATGCTCTATCAACTGAGCTACATCCCTGCCGGCCATTCCCTCCCCTACCCTGGACGACGCTGGGCCAATTGTGCGCCGCCATGAGGTCTCCCGGTCGCGGCCGGCTCCGACAGAGCCTGGATTCGAACCAGGATCTCTAGTGGCACAGTTAGCACTGCGATGCAGTGCCTTAGACCACTGTGCCACTCAGGAGTCATAAAGAGGGTGTCTTTTCCTGCTCCTGAAATCAGCTCCTGCGTTCGTCCCAGTCATCAGCAACAGAGCATTGAGGCAGGTGCATGTCTGACATCAACGTGCGCGCAATTACAATTATAATTTAATATAGTACATTTCAGAATAAAAAAAAATATAACATAAACATACTGTTGACAAGTAGGCCATGGTGTAATGGGATGTTTTACCTTGTGTGGTAGGTTTTGACAGTCTTATGTAGGTGTCATAACCAGCCGTAAAATAACTACCGTGGTAGGTTTTGTGGGTTTTTACACTCTTATGTAGGTGTCATATCCAGCCATAAAATAACGCAATATATGTCACAACAGGTGTAAATATA
>NW_025535938.1:0-47500 GCF_020615455.1 Coregonus clupeaformis | reverse complement strand
GATCTTCTGTTAAATCTGACAATTCATCTAGATGGTTGTAAAGTCGTCTCAAATAAAACTGTGAAGGACCTCGGTGTTACTCTTGACCCTGATCTCTCTTTTGACGAACATATCAAGACTGTTTCAAGGACAGCTTTTTTCCATCTACGTAACATTGCAAAAATCAGAAATTTTCTGTCCAAAAATGATGCAGAAAAATTAATCCATGCATTTGTTACTTCTAGGTTAGACTACTGCAATGCTCTATTTTCCGGCTACCCGGATAAAGCACTAAATAAACTTCAGTTAGTGCTAAATACGGCTGCTAGAATCCTGACTAGAACCAAGAAATTTGATCATATTACTCCAGTGCTAGCTTCCCTACACTGGCTTCCCTGTTAAGGCAAGGGCTGATTTCAAGGTTTTACTGTTAACCTATAAAGCGTTACATGGGCTTGCTCCTACCTATCTTTCCGAGTTGGTCCTGCCGTACATACCAATACGTACGCTACGGTCACAAGACGCAGGCCTCCTAATTGTCCCTAGAATTTCTAAGCAAACAGCGGGAGGCAGGGCTTTCTCCTATAGATCTCCATTTTTATGGAACAGTTTGCCTACCCATGTGAGAGACGCAGACCTCGGTCTCAACCTTTAAGTCTTTACTGAAGACTTATCTCTTCAGTAGGTCATATGATTGAGTGTAGTCTGGCCCAGGAGTGTGAAGGTGAACGGAAAGGCTGGAGCAACGAACAGCCCTTGCTGTCTCTGCCGGGCCGGTTCCCCTCTCCACTGGGGTTCTCTGCCTCTAACCCTGTTGCAGGGGCTGAGTCACTGACTTGCTGGTGCTCTTTCATGCCGTCCCTGGGAGGGGTGCGTCACTTGAGTGGGGTTGAGTTACTGACGTGATCTTCCTGTCTGGGTTGGCGCCCCCTTGGTTTGTGCTGTGGTGGAGACCTCTGTGGGCTATACTCGGCCTTGTCTCAGGATTGTAAGTTGGTGGTTGGGGATATCCCTCTAGTGGTGCGGGGGGCTGTGCTTTGGCGGAGTGGGTGGGGTTATATCCTTCCTGTTTGGCCCTGTCCGGGGTTTCTTCGGATGGGGCCACAGTGTCTCGGACCGCTCCTGTCTCAGCCTCCAGTATTTATGCTGCAGTAGTTTTATGTCGGGGGCTGGGGTTAGTTGGTTATACCTGGAGTACTTCTCCTGTCTTATCCAGTGTCCTGTGTGAATTTAAGTATGCTCTCTCTAATTCTCTCGTTCTCTCTTTCTCTCTGAGAACCTGAGCCCTAGGACCATACGTCAGGACTACCGGGCATGATGACACCTTGCTGTCCCCAGTCCGCCTGGCCTTGCTGCTATTCCAGTTTCAACTGTTCTGCCTGCGGCTCACGAAACCCCCTACCTGTCCCAGACCTGCTGTTTTCAACTCTTTAATGATCGGCTATGAAAAGCCAACTGAGAGACCTGAGCCCCAGGACCATACGTCGGGACTACCGGCCGTGGTGACTCCTTGCTGTCCCCAGTCCGCCTGGCCTTGCTGCTATTCCAGTTTCAACTGTTCTGCCTGCGGTTATGGAACCCCCTACCTGTCCCAGACCTGCTGTTTTCAACTCTTAATGATCGGCTATGAAAAGCCAACTGAGATTTATTCCTGATTATTATTTGACCATGCTTGTCACTTATGAACATTTTTGAACATCTTGGCATGGTTCTGTTATAATCTCCACCCGGCACAGCCAGAAGAGGACTGGCCACCCCTCATAGCCTGGTTCCTCTCTAGGTTTCTTCCTAGGCTTTCGCCTTTCTAGGGAGTTTTTTCCTAGCCACCGTGCTTCTACACCTGCATTACTAGCTGTTTGGGGTTTTAGGCTGGGTTTCTGTACAGCACTTCGAGATATTAGCTGATGTAAGAAGGGCTATATAAAATAAAAATTGATTGATTGATTGATTGGAGGTCACGCAGGGTTAGGGTCATGGTTGATACGACTCCCCTCTCTGGAGGTCACACAGGGTTAGGGTCATGGTTGATACGACTCCCCTCACACTAATATATCGAGAGCTTGGGACTATAAGGTTCTATTTGAATTCTGGTCAAAACATGTAGTTATTCACATAGCCTTGTTCTGGTCAATGTTATCTACCTATATAGTACTCTAAATACCCACAATTCATGTTGTTAAGTTCAGAAGAATACAAGATCAAAATCGCTGACACCATTCAAACCAATGAGGGTTCAGACACTATTCCAGTGTAGATTGATAATGTTGCAGCACCATTCCAGTGTAGATTGATAATGTTGCAGCACTATTCCAGTGTAGATTGATAATGTTGCAGCACTATTCCAGTGTAGATTGATAATGTTGCAGCACCATTCCAGTGTAGATTGATAATGTTGCAGCACTATTCCAGTGTAGATTGATAATGTTGCAGCACCATTCCAGTGTAGATTGATAATGTTGCAGCACCATTCCAGTGTAGATTGATAATGTTGCAGCACCATTCCAGTGTAGATTGATAATGTTGCAGCACTATGTGGGAGACACATTTCCAGAAGAAACCAACAGTCCTCTAAAATAATGAGATGTTATCTAACTAACTTCAAAAGTTTGATTTTGACAGTTAATTTATATTTTTCTAACATAAAAACACGTCTAACAACCCTCATAGTTCTACAAATGAATGTTTTTTGACAACAGTTGAACTCAAATCCACCATTAGAAAACAGTCCACTGAAGTGTTTTCTATAAAGTGAACTGTCAGGCTTTAGGATATAAAGGGAGGTGTTCCTGAGAGGTGTGGAGTTTGATCAAGACACCCTCCTCCTACTCCTCCTCCTCCCTCTCCTCCCTCTCCTCCCCCTCCTCCCTCTCCTCCCTCTCCTCCCCCTCCTCCCCCTCCTCCCTCTCCTCCTCCTCCTCCTCCTCTCTTCCATCTCTCTCTTCCTCCTCCTCCTCCTCCTCCTCCTCCTCCTCCTCCTCCTCCTCCTCCTCTCTTCCATCTCTCTCTTCCTCCTCTCCCCTCCTTCTCTACCTCTCTCCTCATCCTCCTCTCTCCTCCTATTCTATAAATAGCGTCTGAGTGATCCTTAGGGGCACCTGTCTGTGACAACTGAAACCACAGCAGACGAACCTCTGATAAGGTGATTCAAGTGATTCCAATGTAAAGCACTACCTTGTGTTCAGTCTAGAGGGGTTGTGTGCTCCTAAACTTGAGCTCCAATAACTCAATGTCTTTCTTTAAAAGTCAGATATAAGAGCCACATTGTTCACTCTGATAGTGGTGAGACATCATGATTTATTATAAAGAAGTAGCGCCTCTATCTTGATATGGACAATTCCACGGTAACAGAATGATTTTCCACATTAAAATATGTAAGCCAAAAGCAATGATTGCCAGGTTAAACACACTCTGTCATATCCTCACATGGCCTCTCCTATCATTGCTACGCTGACGACACGCAACTAATCTTCTCCTTTCCCCCCTTCTGATAACCAGGTGGCGAATCGCATCTCTGCATGTCTGGCAGACATATCAGTGTGGATGACGGATCACCACCTCAAGCTGAACCTCGGCAAGACGGAGCTGCTCTTCCTCCCGGGAAGGACTGCCCGTTCCATGATCTCGCCATCACGGTTGACAACTCCGTTGTGTCCTCCTCCCAGAGTGCAAAGAGCCTTGGCGTGACCCTGGACAACACCCTGTCGTTCTCCGCTAACATCAAGGCGGTGACCCGATCCTGTAGGTTCATGCTCTACAACATTCGGAGAGTACGACCCTGCCTTACACAGGAAGCGGCACAGGTCCTAATCCAGGCACTTGTCATCTCCCGTCTGGATTACTGCAACTCGCTGTTGGCTGGGCTCCCTGCCTGTGCCATTAAACCCCTACAATTCATCCAGAATGCCGCAGCCCGTCTGGTGTTCAACGTTCCCAAGTTCTCTCACGTCACCCCGCTCCTCCGCACACTACACTGGCTTCCAGTTGAAGCTCGCATCTGCTACAAGACCATGGTGCTTGCCTACGGAGCTGTGAGGGGAACGGCACCTCCGTACCTTCAGGCTCTGATCAGTCCCTACACCCAAACGAGGGCATTGCGTTCATCCACCTCTGGCCTGCTGGCTCCCCTTCCTCTGCGGAAGCATAGTTCCCGCTCAGCCCAGTCAAAACTGTTCGCTGCTCTGGCACCCCAATGGTGGAACAAGCTCCCTCACGACGCCAGGACAGCGGAGTCACTCACCACCTTCCGGAGACACTTGAAACCCCACCTCTTTAAGGAATACCTGGGATAGGATAAAGTAATCCTTCTACCGCCCCCCCCCAAAAAAAAAAATAACATATTGTAAAGTGGTTATCCCACTGGCTATAAGGTGAATGCACCAATTTGTAAGTCGCTCTGGATAAGAGCGTCTGCTAAATGACGTAAATGTAAATGTAAGGAAGACTTTTAACAACTGAACTGATGAGTTCAGATGCAAAGTTTGGTAACAGAATGACGGCGCTATGTCACCATGTTCCCATGGAATTACCCCTACGGTAGATATGTGTTGTAATGTCCCACACCAAGTTCACACCATTAGCTACAACGACAGGTTGGTGTACACTCAGTGTACGAAAACATTAAAAACACCTGCTCTTTGCACGACATAGACTGACCAGGTGAATCCAGGTGAAAGCTATGATCCCTTATTGATGTCACTTGTTAAATCCACTTCAAATCAGTGTAGATGAAGGGGAGGAGACAGGTTAAAGAAGGATTTTTAAGCCTGGAGACAATTGAGACATGGATTGTGTATGTGTGTCATTCAGAGAGTGAATGGGGAATACAAAATATTGAAGTGCCTTTGAACGGGGTATGGTAGTAGGTGCCAGGCGCACCTGTTGGTTTGAGTGTGTCAAGAACTGCAACGCTGCTGGGTTTTTCACGCTCAACAGTTTCCCGTGTGTATCAAGAATTGTCAACCACCCAAGGACATCCAGCCAACTTGACACAACTGTGGAAAGCATCCCTGTGGAACGCTTTTGACACCTTGTAGAGTCCATGCCCCTACGAATTGAGGCTGTTCTGAGGGCAATAGGGGGACTGGGGGGCAACTCACTATTAGGAAGGTGTTCTTAATGTTTTGTACTCTCAGTATATACAGTGGGGAGAACAAGTATTTGATACACTGCCGATTTTGCAGGTTTTCCTACTTACAAAGCATGTAGAGGTCTGTAATTTTTATCATAGGTACACTTCAACTGTGAGAGACGGAATCTAAAACAAAAAATCCAGAAAATCACATTGTATGATTTTTAAGTAATTCATTTGCATTTTATTGCATGACATAAATATTTGATCACCTACCAACCAGTAAGAATTACGGCCCTCCCCACTGTATGTGCCATGTGCAAAGAAAAAAAACATTATGTCAACTAAAGGCTTGGTTAAAGCCCTGGGTAGATTAAATTGAACAGTTCCCATTTCTGTTAACGGTTTTGCTCGGAGAAACACAAACAACAGTCTAGTATAGTTTAGTAAAGAGAAGAACCCTTAAGACACACACAGACACACTCTGAGAGCGTGAGTATTACCAAGCCCCTGTCCTGTCCTGTCCTGTCTGATCCTGTCTTGTCTTGTCGGAAGATGTTGTGTGGGAGCCGCCCGAGGACAGTGAGTCAGTCAGGGACAAACTTGTCTGGGCTAGTTCTCTCCTCTCCCAACCCTTATCCAACGGCTAGTCCTCTCCTCTCCTCTCTCCAATCCTAACCCTTATCCAACGGCTAGTCCTCTCTCTCCCAATCCTAACCCTTATCCAACGGCTAGTCCTCTCCTCTCCCAACCCTAACCCTTATCCAACGGCTAGTCCTCTCCTCTCCTCTCCCAATCCTAACCCTTATCCAACGGCTGGTCCTCTCCTCTCCCAACCCTAAACCTTATCCAACGGTTAGTCCTCTCTTCTCCTCTCCCAACCCTAACCCTTATCCAACGGCTAGTCCTCTCCTCTCCCAACCCTAACCCTTACCCAACGGCTAGTCCTCTCCTCTCCTCTCCCAACCCTAACCCTTATCCAACGGCTAGTCCTCTCCTCTCCCAACCCTAACCCAACGGCTAGTCCTCTCCCAACCCTAACCCTTATCCAACGGCTAGTCCTCTCCTCTCCCAATCCTAACCCTTATCCAACGGCTAGTCCTCTCCTCTCCTCTCCCAATCCTAACCCTTATCCAACGGCTAGTCCTCTCCTCTCCCAACCCTAACCCTTATCCAACGGCTAGTCCTCTCCTCTCCTCTCCTCTCCTCTCCTCTCCTCTCCTCTCCCAACCCTAACCCTTATCCAACGGCTAGTCCTCTCCTCTCCTCTCCCAACCTTAACCCTTATCCAACGGCTAGTCCTCTCCTCTCCCAACCCTAACCCTTACCCAACGGCTAGTCCTCTCCTCTCCCAACCCTAACCCTTACCCAACGGCTAGTCCTCTCCTCTCCCAACCCTTACCCAACGGCTAGTCCTCTCCTTTCCCTGACAGCAACTACAGCCATTAGTCCTGAATGGTGTTAAGTTAACGGTGAGAGAGATAGAACAGCTCACCCCGATGAAAGCTCTTCAGCCGAAACGTAGCTAAATAAGTCAATTCACAGCAAGGAGACAAGAGTGTGCAAATTTCTCAATCATTTGTAGAGACAAAGACCAAAACAACAGCCCATCTGACAGGGTGGAGCCACAGTGCATCGCATAGCTGACATTCAACATTCAACACGGCCCTCCGACATGTCACAGTCAGTCACATCCATGTGAGTTCCCACGCTGTATTACTTTTCCTTGTCCACGCTTCCCAACTCCCATGAACGCCTGACAGTCTTATAGAACACAAGCCACTACTTATTAGGAAGGTGTTCTTAATGTTTTGTACACTCAGTGTATCTGTGCCATGTAACTGTCAGTGGCTCTTAATGTTTAAAAAAAAAACATTATGTCAACTAAAGGCTTGGTTAAAGCCCTGTGTAGATTAATTTGAACAGTTCCCAGTCTTGTCGGAAGATGTTGTGTGGGAGCCGCCCGAGGACAGTGAGTCAGTCAGGGACAAACTTGTCTGGGCTAGTTCTCTCCTCTCCCAACCCTTATCCAACGGCTAGTCCTCTCCTCTCCTCTCCCAATCCTAACCCTTATCCAACGGCTAGTCCTCTCCTCTCCTCTCCCAACCCTAAACCTTATCCAATGGCTAGTCCTCTCCTTTCCCAACCTTAACCCTTACCCAACGGCTAGTCCTCTCCTCTCCCAACCCTAACCCTTATCCAACGGCTAGTCCTCTCTCAACCCTAACCCTTATCCAACGGCTAGTCCTCTCCTCTCCCAACCCTAAACCTTATCCAATGGCTAGTCCTCTCCTCTCCCAACCCTAACCCTTATCCAACGGTTAGTCCTCTCTCAACCCTAACCCTTATCCAACGGCTAGTCCTCTCCTCTCCCAACCCTAAACCTTATCCAATGGCTAGTCCTCTCCTCTCCTCTCCTCTCCCAACCCTAACCCTTATCCAACGGTTAGTCCTCTCCTCTCCTCTCCTCTCCCTCTCCTCTCCTCTCCTCTCCTCTCCTCTCCCAACCCTTATCCAACGGCTAGTCCTCTCCTCTCCTCTCCCAACCCTAACCCTTACCCAATGGCTAGTCCTCTCCTCTCCTCTCCTCTCCCAACCCTAACCCTTATCCAACGGCTAGTCCTCTCCTAGTCCTGACTGAAGTGACATAAGGGATCATAGCTTTCACCTGGATTCACCTGGTCAGTCTATGTCGTGTAAAGAGCAGGTGTTCCTAATGTCAACATATAGCTACTGTAATCCGCATTAAGAGCCACTGATGGTTACATGGCACATATACACTGAGTGTACAAAACATTAAGAACACCTTCCTAATAATGAGTTACTACAGTTACTATAGAATTATATAGTCAGTACTCTTGTATTCTATACTAAAACTGTAGTATTTTTTCATGTAATAACTGCATGTTCAATCATCCTCCTGTAGCTCAGTTGGTAGAGCATGGCGCTTGCAACGCCAGGGTTGTGGGTTTGATTCCCACGGGGGGCCAGTATGAAAAATGTATGCACTCACTTAACTGTAAGTCGCTCTAGATAAGAGCGTCTGCTAAATGACTAAAATGTCAAATGAATCTTGGGTTCATCGTCTGTTGGAGCTTTATAGTAGAATCTATAACAGTAGTGTCTCCTCCTGCTCCTCCCCTCCGGCTTTACAGTAGAATCTATAACAGTAGTGTCTCCTCCCGCTCCTCCCCCTCCGGCTTTACAGTAGAATCTATAACAGTAGTGTCTCCTCCTGCTCCTCCCCTCCGGCTTTACAGTAGAATCTATAACAGTAGTGAACCCTCCGCTCCCCCCCTCCGGCTTTACAGTAGAATCTATAACAGTAGTGTCTCCTCCTGCTCCTCCCCTCCGGCTTTACAGTAGAATATATAACAGTAGTGTCTCCTCCCGCTCCCCCCTCCGGCGTTCGACGTCGCCGGTCTACTAACCACTGGTCCTGGTAACCATCATTACGCGCACCTGGTAACCATCATTACGCGCACCTGGTAACCATCATTACGCGCACCTGGTAACCCATGGGGCTGTGCACAATTGGCCCAGCGTTGTCCAGGTTAGGGGAGGGAATGGCCGGCAGGGATGTAGCTCAGTTGGTAGAGCATGGCGTTGTGGGTTGTGGGTTCGATTCCCACGGGGGGCCAGTATGAAAAAATAAATAAAAAATCGCTCTGGATAAGAGCGTCTGCTAAATGACTAAAATGTAAAATGTAAAATGTAACCGTCATTACGCGCACCTGGTAACCATCATTACGCGCACCTGGTAACCATCATTACGCGCACCTGGTAACCATCATTACGTGCACCTGGTAACCATCATTACGTGCACCTGGTAACCATCATTACGTGCACCTGGTAACCGTCATTACGCGCACCTGGTAACCATCATTACGCGCACCTGGTAACCATCATTACGCGCACCTGGTAACCGTCATTACGTGCACCTGGTAACCGTCATGACGCGCACCTGGTAACCGTCATTACGTGCACCTGGTAACCATCATTACGTGCACCTGGTAACCGTCATTACGCGCACCTGGTAACCGTCATTACGCGCACCTGGTAACCGTCATTACGCGCACCTGGTAACCATCATTACGCGCACCTGGTAACCATCATTACGCGCACCTGGTAACCATCATTACGCGCACCTGGTAACCATCATTACGTGCACCTGCGCTTCATCATGAGGCACACCTGGACTCCATTACCTCCCCTTTATCTGGCACTCCCTTAGGTTCTTTCCCCAGGTAGTGTTGTTTCAAGACGCTCCCCTTATGTTGTGTCGTTCCATGTTCTTTGTTATATTAAACTTACCACCTGCTTCTCGACTCCCAGCGTCTACGTTACAAGTAGTTCTAGTTAACAGTAGCGCGCTGTTGTGTGTTTGGTTTAGCATTGATCCACTTTGTCTGTGGTCATGTGGTGAGGTTAGACACTGTGGATGACTCATGGGTGTCCATGGGAGAGTTTGTGGGCAGGATTACAGTATTCTGAAGAAAAGCTAACTCAACATATAGCTAACGTAATCCACATTTAGAAGGAAGATGGGCCACTATGAACAACAGAATGACTCATGTCTCATTACTACTGTTTTCTCCTCAGTTTGGTCTCATGTCATTAATTACTATTGTTTTCTCCTCAGTTTGGTCTTATTATAATAATAATAATATGCCATTTAGCAGACGCTTTTATCCAAAGCGACTTACAGTCATGTGCGCATACATTTTTACGTATGGGTGGTCCCCGGGATCGAACCCACTACCCTGGCGTTACAAGCGCCGCGCTCTACCAATTGAGCTACAGAGGACCACGCTGATGTCTGGAAGTGACCCATCTTTTTGCATAATGCCTTGTCTTCAAACTGTAAACCAGCCTGGCCTTGACTTCAAACTGTAAACAAGCCTGGCCTTGTCTTCAAACTGTAAACCAGCCTGGCCTGTCAGGACCTCAAGGCAGACTGGGACAGCAGACAATGGGAGAGAGGGGCCAACCCCAATAACAACACCAATGGGAGAGAAGGGCCAACCCCAATAACACCACCAATGGGAGAGAGGGGCCAACCCCAATAACAACACCAATGGGAGAGAGGGGCCAACCCCAATAACACCACCAATGGAGAGAGGGGGGCCAACCCCAATAACAACACCAATGGAGAGAGGGGGGCCAACCCCAATAACACCACCAATGGGAGAGAGGGGCCAACCCCAATAACACCACCAATGGAGAGAGGGGCCAACCCCAATAACAACACCAATGGGAGAGAGGGGCCAACCCCAATAACAACACCAATGGGAGAGAGGGGGGCCAACCCCAATAACAACACCAATGGGAGAGAGGGGCCAACCCCAATAACAACACCAATGGGAGAGAGGGGCCAACCCCAATAACAACACCAATGGGAGAGAGGGGCCAACCCCAATAACAACACCAATGGGAGAGAGGGGCCAACCCCAATAACAACACCAATGGAGAGAGGGGCCAACCCCAATAACAACACCAATGGAGAGAGGGGCCAACCCCAATAACAACACCAATGGAGAGAGGGGCCAACCCCAATAACAACACCAATGGGAGAGAGGGGCCAACCCCAATAACAACACCAATGGAGAGAGGGGCCAACCCCAATAACAACACCAATGGGAGAGAGGGGCCAACCCCAATAACAACACCAATGGGAGAGAGGGGCCAACCCCAATAACAACACCAATGGAGAGAGGAGCCAACCCCAATAACGACACCAATGGGAGAGAGAGGGGCCAACCCCAATAACAACACCAATGGAGAGAGGGGGGCCAACCCCAATAACAACACCAATGGAGAGAGGGGGGCCAACCCCAATAACAACACCAATGGGAGAGAGGGGCCAACCCCAATAACAACACCAATGGAGAGAGGGGGGCCAACCCCAATAACACCACCAATGGAGAGAGGGGCCAACCCCAATAACAACACCAATGGGAGAGAGGGGCCAACCCCAATAACAACACCAATGGGAGAGAGGGGCCAACCCCAATAACAACACCAATGGAGAGAGGAGCCAACCCCAATAACGACACCAATGGGAGAGAGAGGGGCCAACCCCAATAACAACACCAATGGGAGAGAGGGGCCAACCCCAATAACAACACCAATGGGAGAGAGGGGCCAACCCCAATAACACCAATGGGAGAGAGGGGCCAACCCCAATAACAACACCAATGGAGAGAGGGGGGCCAACCCCAATAACAACACCAATGGAGAGAGGGGGGCCAACCCCAATAACACCACCAATGGGAGAGAGGGGCCAACCCCAATAACACCACCAATGGAGAGAGGGGCCAACCCCAATAACAACACCAATGGGAGAGAGGGGCCAACCCCAATAACAACACCAATGGGAGAGAGGGGGGCCAACCCCAATAACAACACCAATGGGAGAGAGGGGCCAACCCCAATAACAACACCAATGGGAGAGAGGGCCAACCCCAATAACAACACCAATGGGAGAGAGGGGCCAACCCCAATAACAACACCAATGGAGAGAGGGGCCAACCCCAATAACAACACCAATGGAGAGAGGGGCCAACCCCAATAACAACAATGGAGAGAGGCCAACCCCAACAACAACCCAATGGAGAGAGGGGCCAACCCCAATAACAACACCAATGGAGAGAGGGGCCAACCCCAATAACAACACAATGGAGAGAGGGGCCAACCCCAATAACGACACCAATGGGAGAGAGAGGGCCCAACCCCAACAACACCAATGGAGAGAGGGGCCAACCCCAATAACACCACCAATGGGAGAGAGGGGCCAACCCCAATAACACCACCAATGGAGAGAGGGGCCAACCCCAATAACAACACCAATGGGAGAGAGGGGCCAACCCCAATAACAACACCAATGGGAGAGAGGGGGGCCAACCCCAATAACAACATCAATGGGAGAGAGGGGCCAACCCCAATAACAACACCAATGGGAGAGAGGGGGGCCAACCCCAATAACACCACCAATGGAGAGAGGGCCAACCCCAATAACAACACCAATGGGAGAGAGGGGCCAACCCCAATAACACCACCAATGGAGAGAGGGCCAACCCCAATAACAACACCAATGGGAGAGAGGGGCCAACCCCAATAACACCACCAATGGAGAGAGGGGCCAACCCCAATAACAACACCAATGGGAGAGAGGGGCCAACCCCAATAACACCACCAATGGAGAGAGGGGGGCCAACACCAATAACAACACCAATGGAGAGAGGGGGGCCAACCCCAATAACAACACCAATGGGAGAGAGGGGCCAACCCCAATAACAACACCAATGGGAGAGAGGGGCCAACCCCAATAACAACACCAATGGAGAGAGGGGCCAACCCCAATAACACCACCAATGGGAGAGGGGCCAACCCCAATAACAACACCAATGGGAGAGAGGCCAACCCCAATAACACCACCAATGGGAGAGAGGGGCCAACCCAATAACAACACCAATGGAGAGAGGGGCCAACCCCAATAACAACACCAATGGGAGAGAGGGGCCAACCCCAATAACAACATCAATGGGAGAGAGGGGGGCCAACCCCAATAACAACATCAATGGGAGAGAGGGGGGCCAACCCCAATAACAACACCAATGGAGAGAGGGGCCAACCCCAATAACACCACCAATGGAGAGAGGGGCCAACCCCAATAACAACACCAATGGGAGAGAGGGGCCAACCCCAATAACACCAATGGGAGAGAGGGGCCAACCCCAATAACACCAATGGGAGAGAGGGGGCCAACCCCAATAACAACACCAATGGGAGAGAGGGGCCAACCCCAATAACAACACCAATGGGAGAGAGGGGCCAACCCCAATAACAACACCAATGGAGAGAGGGGCCAACCCCAATAACTACACCAATGGGAGAGAGGGGCCAACCCCACTAACAACACCAATGGGAGAGAGGGGCCAACCCCAATAACACCAATGGGAGAGAGGGGCCAACCCCAATAACACCACCAATGGAGAGAGGGGCCAACCCCAATAACAACACCAATGGGAGAGAGGGGCCAACCCCAATAACAACACCAATGGAGAGAGGGGCCAACCCCAATAACGACACCAATGGGAGAGAGAGGGGCCAACCCCAATAACAACACCAATGGAGAGAGGGACCAACCCCAATAACACCACCAATGGGAGAGAGGGGCCAACCCCAATAACAACACCAATGGGAGAGAGGGGCCAACCCCAATAACAACACCAATGGGAGAGAGGGGCCAACCCCAATAACACCACCAATGGGAGAGAGGGGCCAACCCCAATAACAACACCAATGGAGAGAGGGGCCAACCCCAATAACAACACCAATGGGAGAGAGGGGCCAACCCCAATAACAACACCAATGGAGAGAGGGGCCAACCCCAATAACACCACCAATGGGAGAGAGGCCAACCCCATAACAACACCAATGGGAGAGAGGGGCCAACCCCAATAACACCACCAATGGGAGAGAGGGGCCAACCCCAATAACAACACCAATGGAGAGAGGGGCCAACCCCAATAACAACACCAATGGGAGAGAGGGGCCAACCCCAATAACAACATCAATGGGAGAGAGGGGGGCCAACCCCAATAACACCACCAATGGGAGAGAGGGGCCAACCCCAATAACAACACCAATGGAGAGAGGGGCCCAACCCCAATAACAACACCAATGGAGAGAGGGGCCAACCCCAATAACAACACCAATGGAGAGAGGGGCCAACCCCAATAACAACACCAATGGAGAGAGGGGCCAACCCCAATAACAACACCAATGGAGAGAGGGGCCAACCCCAATAACAACACCAATGGGAGAGAGGGGCCAACCCCAATAACAACACCAATGGGAGAGAGGCCAACCCCAATAACAACACCAATGGGAGAGGGGCCAACCCCAATAACAACACCAATGGGAGAGAGGGGCCAACCCCAATAACAACACCAATGGAGAGAGGGGCCAACCCCAATAACACCAATGGGAGAGAGAGGGGCCAACCCCAATAACAACACCAATGGAGAGAGGGGCCAACCCCAATAACAACACCAATGGGAGAGAGGGGCCAACCCCAATAACAACACCAATGGAGAGAGGGGCCAACCCCAATAACAACACCAATGGAGAGAGGGGCCAACCCCAATAACAACACCAATGGAGAGAGGGGCCAACCCCAATAACACCAATGGAGAGAGGCCAACCCCAATAACAACACCAATGGGAGAGAGGGGCCAACCCCAATAACAACACCAATGGAGAGAGGGGCCAACCCCCAATAACAACACCAATGGAGAGAGGGGCCAACCCCAATAACAACACCAATGGAGAGAGGGGCCAACCCCAATAACAACACCAATGGGAGAGAGGCCAACCCCAATAACAACACCAATGGGAGAGAGGGCCAACCCCAATAACAACACCAATGGGAGAGAGGGGCCAACCCCAATAACAACACCAATGGGAGAGAGGGGCCAACCCCAATAACAACACCAATGGAGAGAGGGGCCAACCCCAATAACACCAATGGGAGAGAGAGGGGCCAACCCCAATAACAACACCAATGGAGAGAGGGGCCAACCCCAATAACAACACCAATGGAGAGAGGGGCCAACCCCAATAACAACACCAATGGGAGAGAGGGGCCAACCCCAATAACAACACCAATGGAGAGAGGGGCCAACCCCAATAACAACACCAATGGGAGAGAGGGGCCAACCCCAATAACACCACCAATGGAGAGAGGGGCCAACCCCAATAACAACACCAATGGAGAGAGGGGCCAACCCCAATAACACCAATGGGAGAGAGGGTCCAACCCCAATAACAACACCAATGGGAGAGAGGGGCCAACCCCAATAACAACACCAATGGGAGAGAGGGGCCAACCCCAATAACAACACCAATGGGAGAGAGGGGTCAACCCCAATAACAACACCAATGGGAGAGAGGGGCCAACCCCAATAACACCAATGGGAGAGAGGGGTCAACCCCAATAACAACACCAATGGGAGAGAGGGGCCAACCCCAATAACACCACCAATGGAGAGAGGGGGGCCAACCCCAATAACAACACCAATGGGAGAGAGGGGCCAACCCCAATAACAACACCAATGGGAGAGAGGGGCCAACCCCAATAACAACACCAATGGAGAGAGGGGTCAACCCCAATAACACCAAAGGTAGAGAGAGAAACACGAAAATAAACCCTTTTGAAAACAGACTGCTGTCTGAGTGCCGGCTATTTGAAGAATCTCAAATATAAAATATATATTTTGATTTGTTTAACACTTTTCTGGTTACTACATGATTCCATATGTGTTATTTTATAGTTTTGATGTCTTCACTATTATTCTAACAATGTAGAAAATAGTAAAAATTAAGAAAAACCCTTGAATGAGTAGGTCGTTCTAAAACTTTTGACCGGTAATGTATGTGCTTTTACACGGCGACCAAAACAGGATATTCTATTATTAGCTGATATGGGAGTGAATATATTCCAAGCAGCATATCAAACTGGGATAATGCTGGAGATTACACTGGCAAGTACACTGGCAAGTAAAGAATATTTGCCAGGGCATATTTTTTTTAAATTATAAGTCTGATTATTTCACATGGGGGAGATGTGGGAAGCTTAGCTAGCAAGCTGCTAGCGGAGTAGCCTACAGCCAACTGGCAGGCACAAAACGAGGTAATGTAAAACAAACCTAAACTTTCATTACATGTAGCTATTATTCAAATATGCAGTTCGTTTTCAATTAAATTAGCTAGCAGTGGTGATGATGTGTTAAATGTGATTCTTCTTTACTTTTATCACAAATGGGAAGACAACAACAAGAAAATCTCTGCTATTGCCCCCTTGTGATAAATGGAAGATTTTTCACCTAGTCGGCTCGGGGATTAGAACCAGCGACCTTTCAGTTACTGGCACAACGCTCTTAACCACTAAGCTACCTGCCGCCCCATGACTAGAGGTATCACTGCTGAGTGATTCGGTCTGTCTTACCTGACTAGAGGTATCACTGCTGAGTGACTCTGTCTTGTGTTCTGACAGTTTCCTGTGGGAGCGGTTCGGCAGGGTGGCAGTCCTTCCCCCGTTCTGCAGGTGATGGGGGATTGCTAGAGGGGGCAGGACAGTCACGGGCCCCTCATCCTTTCTTCCTGGTCCTGGCCCCCCCTCCGGGGGCATGACCTCCGTGACCTCCGTCTCCATGGAAAAGGTGGAGCCTCCGTAGACGTGGTAACCATTCTCCAGCCTCTCCCTGCCGCCATCGTCACAGCTACCTTCCTTACTGTCTTTACTATCACGATTGAACGACGACCGGGAGATGACGCCGAATTTCCGCATACGTTTGCCATCCCCGTTCTGCGTCGGCGGGCTACTGGGAGGCTCGGAGGAGATGCTGCTCAGGTCATCCAGGGAGTGGGTGGATCCACCGTAGATCCCACCGGTGCCACCAGTGATGGTGGCGTTGCCGTTTCCATTGCATGGAGGGAGAGGGGCTTTACGCTTGATCCTCCGGAGCATGATCAGGTAGATGCAGCCGCCATTCCAGCACTGGTCAGCCAGGTAACTGGAGAGGAGAGGAGAGGAGAGGAGAGGAGAGGTTAGAATAAGTGAGAAGCATATTAACAGTGTAAATCATCCTGTTACCCTTCCTTCCAGCTGTCTTGATGCAGCTCTGATTTCTCTGACTGCAGATCATTTCAGTGACATTATGTCATTATCGTCTGATCACAATAAACCAGTGGTCACCAACCGGTGGATCAAGGACTTCCTAGTCGATCACCAAACATTTCTGCTCCGATTTTCCGACCTGAAGAACACAGACATCATGATTATACCTGTTTTTTTTTCAGAGTTCCCAGTTGTCTTGAAAGTACCATGACCATCAGATGCAAGTAACCTACCATCAGTCCAGTAAAATAGCTAATTATTTGCGTATTATTTCAATAGTCCGGGTAGCCATTTGATTAGATGTTCAGGAGTCTTATGGCTTGGGGGGTAGAAGCTGTTAAGAAGCCTCTTGGACCTAGACTTGGCGCTCCGGTACCGCTTGCCGTGCGGTAGCAGAGAGAACAGTCTATGACTAGGGTGGCTGGAGTCTTTGGCAATTTTGAGGGCCTAGAAGAGGAATAGTCTCAGGTTGGACTACTCCAAATCATCTTGGTTCTGACACACACACACACACACACACACACACACACACACACACACACACACACACATACGCTTTGCAGGTCCATCAACCCATTTAAATACCTCTCACACCCTACAGTAACCTGTGGATCATGAGAGAACCTTCATCAAATCAGCAGAATGTAAATAACCTATTTATTGACGCTTCATGTAGTGTCCTGTAATACTTAGTTTGAAGTCAGACACCTTCGGTCATTCATAACACATCTATAAAGACTCTGTATCCCATGATGCTGTACTTACTATAAAGTCAGAATCATTTGGTCCTTTATAACGCATCCATAGAGGCTTACTAATGTAAACACAAATGGATTAACACTTAGGGAATGATCACTAACAGCTAAAACAAATAAACATTAAAGACATGTTTAAACCATACGTTTCCTTTTATTGTACATTTTTAAAACAATACAAATACATGACGTTTTCTAAAAAAGTCCAGCAATGCAATTACATTGAACATTCCACAGGGCTGTGAATAGTGTCCCTGAGCTGGCGGACGAATGGTTCTTTACCTCTCTGTCTGCTGGAGGCACTGCATGTTGGTTCCAACCTTAAAAAGTAACAACAAAGAAAGTTAGCATGTTATGTTAGTTATGAAATGCCTTTGTCACATCATCCGGATAAGGGCATGTCTGTGCTGCACCAGAAATACTCTGAATGGGATGATGGGAAACTCCATTCAATTCATTTTATTATATTCCTCTTTCATTTACAAATCTCATGACGTGATTATGAGACGTGGCTGTATCTAAGGGGGATTTGTATTTAGCTGATCCTGCTAGCTAGCTACATTTTGGCTAGCTAGCGTTTGCTGTGAAGTCACCAAAAGTATTTGAAATAGCGGTTGAGGTAGCTACAGTATATAATCTAACTCAACACTTAACTACTACAAACTCTACTTAACAAAAATATAAACACAACATATAAAGTGTTGGTCCCATGTTTCATGAGCTGAAATAAAATATCCCAGAAATGTTCCATACGCACAAAAAACATATTTCTCTCAAAGTTTGTGCACAAATTAGTTTACATCCCAGTTAGTGAGCATTTTTTCATTTTCCAAGATAATCCAGCCACCTGACAGGTGTGGCATATCAACAAGCTGATTAAACAGCATGATCATTACATAGGTGCACCTTGTGCTGGGGACAATAAAAGGCCACTGTAAAATGTGCAGTTTTGTCACAACACACAATGCCACAGATGTATCAAGTTTTGAGGGAGCGATTGGCTGGGCCAGGCTCCCCAGTGGGTGAGCCTGGCTCCCAAGTGGGTGGGCCTATGCCCTCCCAGGCCCACACATGGCTGCACCCCTGCCCAGTCATGTGAAATCCATAAACTAGGACCAAATGAATGTATTTAAACTGACTTATTTCCTTCTATGAACTGTAACTCAGTAAAATCTTTGAAATTGTTGCATGTTGCATATATATTTTTGTTCAGTATAATTTAAATGACAATAAATAAAAGGTTAACTTACTTGTTTTTCACTGTCCAGTGGCAGCACAAGTGCGGCATTTTATTTGCGAACTCATCACATGATCAGCGTCTCGTCAGCGACACTAAAAAAGTACTTCCGGGTCACGGAATTTTCAAAAATGTTCAAAATAAAAGTCCCCCACGTAATAGTAGAAAAGTGTCAATCACCATTCATGATATATGAAAAATAATTGTCTAAATATTAACAGTGATTCATATTTGTTCATATTTAAGTGACATTTTGCATTACATTTTGGTTCTAAAACATGTTCCGAGGTCAAATAAAAGCCCCCCAATGCGAATCACTGTATATGGAAGACAGATTGGCTTAGAGCAAGAACTATTCTGGGTTCAGCAGTAAATGTATTGTATCACATGTGGTTTACTGCACTTCAGAAAACCCTCTAACCAAAACAACAGTGCAGGGCATGCTCACTGAATTAAAGGACAACTAAAAAGTAATCCCCCCCGATGTGGTTTAAGCAATGTTGTGAACACAGAAAAGAAAATGTTGTTGTTTTTCTATTAAAAAAGTATGAAAAATCTGGGGAAAACCAGATTTCTTTTTTGAAAATCTGAAAACCTGGAAAAAAACAAAACCAAGAAAACGGAATTTAGGGGAAAAAAAACAGAAGTAGAAGCAAAAAATCTAAACGGATTTTAAAAGAACGTGTTCTGCTGTGCATGACTGCACTTTAGTGTCTCATCCTGCAGCACAGCATTCTGGGGGAAGTTGAGGTCAGGTCCAATATTGACTATGCACCCAAGAGGGAAAGCGGTTGGGCCATCCTATGAATGTTTTAGTGAAATATAATATCAAAACATTTATCAGACACTTTTATCCAAAGCGACTTACAGCCTGGAATAAAAAGAGCTACCTATAATTAAATGATAAAAATGTTTAGCTTTCTTGTGTATAGGCTTGTCTCCCATATGAATCTTCCCTTTGTGCCAGACTTCGTTCAAATGCCTTCTGTTTCATTTTTCTGTATTTATTTATCTGTATATGTTATGTATGTATGTATGTATGTATGTATGTATGTATGTATGTGTATATACAGTTGAAGTCGGAAGTTTACATACACCTTAGCCAAATACATTTAAACTCAGTTTTTCACAATTCCTGACATTTAATCATAGTAAGAATTCCCTGTTTTAGGTCAGGTAGGATCACCACTTTATTTTAAGAATGTGAAATGTCAGAATAATAGTAGAGAGAATGATTTATTTCAGCTTTTATTTCTTTCATCACAATCCCAGTGGATCCGAAGTTTACATACACTCAATTAGTATTTGGTAGCATTGCCTTTAAATTGTTTAACTTGGGTCAAACGTTTCGGGTAGCCTTCCACAAGCTTCCCACAATAAGTTGGGTGGATTTTGGCCCATTCCTCCTGACAGAGCTGGAGTAACTGAGTCAGGTTTGTAGGCCTCCTTGCTCGCACACGCTTTTTCAGTTCTGCCCACAAATTTTCTATAGGATTGAGGTCAGGGCTTTGTGATGGCCACTCCAATACCTTGACTTTGTTGTCCTTAAAGCCATTTTGCCACAACTTTGAAGTATGCTTGGGGTCATTGTCCATTTGGAAGACCCATTTGTGACCAAGCTTTAACTTCCTGACTGATGTCTTGAGATGTTGCTTCAATATATCCACATAATTTTCCTTCCTCATGATGCCATCTATTTTGTGAAGTGCACAAGTCCCTCCTGCAGCAAAGCACCCCCACAGCATGATGCTGCCACCCCCGTGCTTCACGGTTGGGATGGTGTTCTTTGGCTTGCAAGCGTCCCCCTTTTTCCTCCAAACATAACGATGGTCATTATGGCCAATCAGTTCTATTTTTGTTTCATCAGACCAGAGGACATTTCTCCAAAAAGGTCCTTTGCTGTTGTTCTGGGATTGATTTGCACTTTTCACACCAAAGTACGTTCATCTCTAGGAGACAAAACACGTCACCTTCCTGAGCGGTATGACGGCTGCGTGGTCCCATGGAGTTTATACTTGCGTACTATTGTTTGGACAGATGAACTTGGTACCTTCAGTCATTTGGAAATTGCTCCCAAGGATGAACCAGACTTGTGGAGGTCTACAATTTTTCTTCTGAGGTCTTGGCTGATTTCTTTTCATTTTCCCATGATGTCAAGCAAAGAGGCACTGAGTTTGAAGGTAGGCCTTGAAATACATCCACAGGTACACCTCCAATACACTCAAATTATTCCAACTAGCCTATCAGAAGCTTCTAAAGCCATGACATCATTTTCTGGAATTTTCCAAGCTGTTTAAAGGCACAGTCAACTTAGTGCATGTCAACTTCTGACCCACTGGAATTGTGATACAGTGAATTATAAGTGAAATAATCTGTCTGTAAACAATTGTTGGAAAAATGACTTGTGTCATGCACAAAGTAGATGTCCTAACCAACTTGCCAAAACTATAGTTTGTTAACAAGGATTGTGGAGGCCAGGTCATCTGATGCAGCACTCCATCAATCTCCTTCTTGGTAAAATAGCCCTTACACAGCCTGGAGGTGTGTTAGGTCATTGTCCTGTTGAAAAACAAATGATAGTCCCACTAAGCCCAAACCAGATGGGATGGCGTATCACTGCAGAATGCTGTGGTAACCATGCTGGTTAAGTGTGCCTTGAATTCTAAATAAATCACAGACAGTGTCACCAGCAAAGCACCCCCACACCATAACACCTCCACCTCCATGCTTTACGGTGGGAAATACATTTGCGGAGATCATCTGTTCACCCACAAAGTGTCTCACAAAGACACAGCGTTTGGAACCAAAAATCACCGATTTGGACTCCAGACCAAAATACACATTTCCACCGGTCTAATGTCCATTGCTCGTGTTTCTTGGCCCAAACAAGTCTCTTCTTCTTATTGGTGTCCTTTAGTAGTGGTTTCTTTGCAGCAATTCGACCATGAAGGCCTGATTCACACAATCTCATCTGAACAGTTGATGTTGAGATGTGTCTGTTACTTGAACTCTGTGAAGCATTTATTTGGGCTGCAATTTCCGGAGGCTGGTAACTCTATTGAACTTATCCTCTGCAGCAGAGGTAACTCTGGGTCTTCCATTTCTGTGGCGGTCCTCATGAGAGCCAGTTTCATCATAGCGCTTGATGGTTTTTGAGACTGCACTTGAAGAAACTTTCAAAGTTCTTGGAATTTTCCGGATTGACTGACCTTCATGTCTTAAAGTAATGATGGACTGTCGTTTCTCTTTGCTTATTTGAGCTGTTCTTGCCATAATATGGACTTGGTATTTTACCAAATAGGGCTATCTTCTGTATACCCCCCTACCTTGTCACAACACAACTGATTGGCTCAAACGCATTAAGAAGGAAAGAAATTCCACAAATTAACTTTTAAGAAGGTCCACCTGTTAATTGAAATGCAATCCAGGTGACTACCTCATGAAGCTGGTTGAGAGAATGCCAAGAGTGTGCAAAGCTGTCATCAAGGCAAAGGGTGGCAATTTGAAGAATCTCAAATATAAAATATATTTTGATTTGTTTAACACTTTTTTGGTTACTACATGATTCCATATGTGTTATTTAATAGTTTTGATGTCTTCACTATTATTCTACAATGTAGAAAATAGTAAAAATAAAGAAAAACCCATGAATGAGTAGGTGTTCTAAAACTTTTGACAGGTAGTGTATGTATATTGTTTTACTGCTCTAGGGATATAATTATACATCTGCATTGCTTGCTGTTTGGGGTTTTAGGCTGGGTTTCTGTATAGCACTTTGTGACATCTGCTGATGTAAAAAGGGGATTTATAAATAAAATGTGATTGAATTTGATTGATTTACTATTATGTATTGATTTTTATCTTTAATCTTTTCACTCTTTATGCGATGCGCACTGCAGAGAACACCAGAAGAAGAATTATCACTGAATTATCACAGTGAATTATTGTAACGTTTGTTTATGCGATTTGACACGAAAATAAAATGTCATTCATTAATTAATTAATTCATACAGTCATGTGTGAATACATTTTTACGTATGGGTGGTCCCGGGAATCGAACCCAATATCCTGGCGTTGCAATGCTCTACCAACATGCATGCTTTGTGACGCCTCAATTTAATATTATTTATAAGGCCTTTATTAAGCTGGGCTTATGCCACCCTTTCTAAAGCACAGGTTTATGTCATATTTGACATAGTGTGGTTATGTCACATTTGACATTGGCGTTATGTCACATAGTTATGCCACATTTATGAACCCTTTATAAAGCATGACACATACAGTTATAGATGATTCGTAACACATTTATGTAGTGTCTATGAAGGCTTTATGAAGGCTTTATGAAGGCTTTATGAAGGCTTTATGAAGCTGCACGTCATTTAAAGCGGCACCAGGTCTTACATTACAAGTCAATTTTTTATTTTTATTTTTTTTCTGAAAGGATCTCGGCTTGCTTTTTGACTGCGAAAGTGATCTTGACTGCGAAAGTGATCTTGACTGCGAAAGTGATATTGACTGCGAAAGTGATCTTGACTGTGAAAGTGATCTTGACTGTGAAAGTGATCTTGACTGTGAAAGTGATCTTGACTGTGAAAAGGTTGGTGATTGCAATAAAACACATGCCTCCTGAACTAGAGCAGTGAAAACAGGAAGAGACGTGGAAGCCTCATGAGGAAAGCGGCAGTATGCCATGGCTAGACAAGAACACAGAGAGAAAGAGCCGAGGCTATTTTTAATGGCGTACAATACAGTGCCGTGAAAAAAGTATTTGGCCCCTTTCTGATTTTCTCAATTTTTGCATATTTTTTACACTGAATGTTATCAGATCTTCAACCAAAACCTAATATTAGATAAAGGGAACCTGAGTGAACAAATAACAGAAAATGTGATACTTATTTCATTTATTTAATAAATAAAGTTATGCAACACCCAATGACCATCTGTGAAAAAGTAATTCAGCTATTTTATTTTATTTTATTTTGCATGAAACTGCTCGTTTCAGGTCCTGCCACAACATCTCAATGGGGTTTAGGTCTGGACTTTGACTAGGCCACTCCAAAACATTATATTTGTTGCTTTTTAACCATTCTGATGTAGACGTGCATGTGTGTTTTGGATCATTGTCTTGCTGCATGAACCAGCTGCGCTTCAGCTTCAGCTCACAGACGGATGGTCTGACATTCTCCTGTAGAATTCTCTGATACAGAGCAGAATTCATGGTTCCTTCTATTAAGGCAAGTCGTCCAGGTCCTGAGGCAGCAAAGCATCCCCAAACCATCACACCACCACCACCACGCTTGACCATTGGTATGAGGTTCTTACTGTGGAATGCAGTGTTTGGTTTTCATGTCCGAAATTTCAAAGTGGAAATTACAAATTTCAGAAGCATTTTTAAACCTCAAATTCACTACAAGTTTGAAAGTTCTCCTACATCTGTAACTGCAGTTACTTCTGGCTGACTTTGAAAATAATTTGCAGACGTGTGTGTTTTTTTGTTTGTGTGTGTGTGTATGTCTTTATTCCAGCTACACATTAACCTGATCAGAGGCTTGTGTGTTTTTTACTACACTGCACCATGATGGATAATCATGGCTGTAAATCTCTTCCTCAAATTTCAACTCATTTTCCAGGTGTTTTCTGGTCAGAGGAAATAGGAGCTAGGCTCCAAAACAAACCCTAAAACAAGGAGGAGTTGGGTACAGCGGAGTAATGAAATCTGAAACAGACATTGTTAGAAATCTGCATTAGCTCACTGAGCTAATGAATGTGTAGAGTATTCTTCCTGATAGACGTAAGTCATAGTGCAATTTTCCAATCCAAGTACACAACATAACTATGGAGGAAAATGATAGATCACGACCACACTGGCTTTTAAATGATAGTTATTAGATGGATCACGATCAGGCCCACACTGGCTTTTAATGATAGTTATTAGATAGATCACGATCAGGCCCACACTGGCTTTTAATGATAGTTATTAGATAGATCACGATCAGGCCCACACTGGCTTTTAATGATAGTTATTAGATAGATCACGATCAGGCCCACACTGGCTTTTAATGAGGCAGTAGTGATCAATGAAGTGCACACTAGCCTTTAAGGGTAAAGCCTTAAAGGCTTATGAAGCATTATAACACCATATGAAGCCCTATAATGCATTATAAAGCATTGTGAAGCCCTTAGCTCCAGTCAGTAAAATTGTATAAGTTAGTCAGTCGTCATAACAAACAAAACAGTGCAATAGAAAGCGGCACGTGATTTATACTGTTAGTCTAAATGTCTGCTCCACATCACAAAGGAGGCCAGGGGGAGGTCAGAAAACAACTGCAAAGATTAAATATTACCAACACACATGACAACGCTCCACCACATACCTTTAATTAGGCTTTAGTTACACAACGTTTTGTTCCAAGAGTGCATCATCATCATCATCATCATCAGGTTCACACCTTGGACTCTGCTCAGGACAGAAACAGGAGTTGAGGACACACCTGGACGCTGTCAAAGATCGTCTCTCAATCCCAAGATCAGCTTCCCCTCATAGATATTATATGATATGATATATATTATATTATTTATATACCGTGAGCGAGTACGGTTGTTCACAAACACTACAGCTTCTCTCGTTTAGTGAATTACAGCCCCAAAGTTGACTTCATTCATTGTAGGCAGAAATAGTGGCTGAGTGCAGTTTTTTGTCATAGTTTGTGACTGAGAGGCTGAAATAAAGACCCCCGGGCAGCTATTCTTTAGCGTAGTTCAGACAATGTCCTGACCGGCGACTTTGACAGCTAGCTAGCGCTGGCTGATGCAACCACACCAACAAAGCATTTGCTTACATCCACGACTGGGACAGCAGACAATGGAAAGAGGGGCCAACCCCAATAACACCACCAATGGGAGAGAGGGGCCAACCCCAATAACAACACCAATGGGAGAGAGAGGGGGCAACCCCAATAACAACACCAATGGGAGAGAGGGGCCAACCCCAATAACAACACCAATGGAGAGAGGGGTCAACCCCAATAACAACACCAATGGGAGAGAGGGGCCAACCCCAATAACACCACCAATGGGAGAGAGGGGCCAACCCCAATAACAACACCAATGGAGAGAGGGGCCAACCCCAATAACAACACCAATGGGAGAGAGGGGCCAACCCCAATAACACCAATGGGAGAGAGGGGCCAACCCCAATAACAACACCAATGGGAGAGAGGGGCCAACCCCAATAACAACACCAATGGAGAGAGGGGCCAACCCCAATAACAACACCAATGGGAAAGAGGGGCCAACCCCAATAACACCACCAATGGGAGAGAGGGGCCAACCCCAATAACAACACCAATGGAGAGAGGGGCCAACCCCAATAACAACACCAATGGAGAGAGGGGCCAACCCCAATAACAACACCAATGGGAGAGAGAGGCCAACCCCAATAACAACACCAATGGGAGAGAGGGGCCAACCCCAATAACACCACCAATGGGAGAGAGGGGCCAACCCCAATAACAACACCAATGGGAGAGAGGGGCCAACCCCAATAACACCACCAATGGGAGAGAGGGGCCAACCCCAATAACAACACCAATGGGAGAGAGGGGCCAACCCCAATAACAACACCAATGGGAGAGAGGGGCCAACCCCAATAACAACACCAATGGAGAGAGGGGCCAACCCCAATAACAACACCAATGGAGAGAGGGGCCAACCCCAATAACAACACCAATGGGAGAGAGGGGTCAACCCCAATAACAACACCAATGGAGAGAGGGGTCAACCCCAATAACAACACCAATGGGAGAGAGGGGCCAACCCCAATAACAACACCAATGGGAGAGAGGGGCCAACCCCAATAACAACACCAATGGGAGAGAGGGGCCAACCCCAATAACAACACCAATGGAGAGAGGGGCCAACCCCAATAACAACACCAATGGGAGAGAGAGAAACACGAAAATAAACCCTTTTGAAAACAGACTGCTGTCTGAGTGCCGGCTATTTGAAGAATCTCAAATATAAAATATATTTTGATTTGTTTAACACTTTTCTGGTTACTACATGATTCCATATGTATTATTTCATAGTTTTGATGTCTTCACTATTATTCTACAATGTAGAAAATAGTAAAAATAAAGAAAAACCCTTGAATGAGTAAGTGTTCTAAAACCTTTGACAAGTAGTGTACATGAGTTAACAATACAATTAGTAGCTCTATTTATACGAGTTAACAATACAATTATTAGCTCTATATGAGTTAACAATACAATTATTAGCTCTATTTATATGAGTTAACAACACAATTATTATTTATCAGCCAGGTCGTTCAAGATTGACGTCGGGAAATTGGACGTTTATCCATGTCCTGAGGACGTCGGGAAATGCCTTCAAAACCGGCCACTAGGGGTAACAGTGAGCGCTACTACCATCACTACAGAGACCCATGAGGCGGCGCACAATTGGCCCAGCGTCGTCATGGCTAGGGGAGGGTTTGGCCGGCTGGGATTTCCTTGTCCCATCGTGCTCTAGCGACTCCTGGTGGCGGGCCGAGCTACTACAAGCTGACTCGGTTGCCAGCTGGACGGTGTTTCCTCCAACACATTTGTGCGGCTGGCCACCCGGAGTTAAGCGAGCAGTGTGTCAAGAAGCAGTGCGGCTTGGCTGGGTCGTGTTTCGGAGGACGCACGGCTCTCGACCTTCGCCTGTCCAAGTTCGTAGGGGAGTTGCAGCGACTGTAACTACCAATTGGATATCACGAAATTGGGGAGAAAAAGGGGTAAAAATACAACAAAAAATGAATAAGAAAAAGAAAATGTTATGCAGAGAAAACAACCAAATATATCCAAATCGGATTTTAGTAACCACATTGTGGGCCTGTTACATTACATCAATCATGACGGATTTGACAAATATCCACTTTGTTACATCAGATTTGTTGAATGTGCGCCAATCCAGCTTCCTTCTGTCCCCCACAGTCTGTATTCCATTGTCCTCTTTACCTCATCTATCCCCATTACCTTCCCGATCTCTTTCCACGAGTTCAAACTCATTTTCGTGTCTTTTAAATCGCTACAAGAGGTATCATTGTCTTATAAACCCTACAAGAGGTATCATAAAGATGTATTTTATTTGTGATCTTGTTCTGAAAGCCTTTCGTCAAAGTTCTCCATGTTTGTTGTGAAGAAAGTTGTCAAGGAAGTGAGTTTGTGTTTATACAGGATGTACCGCCCCCACCTACCGTCAACCAATCAAGCCAAAGGAGAGCTATATGAAGCTATGCAGCGCCTTCCACATTGTTACACATTTTGGGAGTCGCACAGCATAGCCATACGGAGCTCGATTAGGCTCCACCCTCTGGATCAAGCATAAATCGGCTACAAGTGTCTAAACTTAACCCTTAACTTCGAAATTTGACGTTTGACGTTTGGAGAACGTGGATGAACGTCTAATTCTGCAGTGAGACTATGAGAGCTTGTTGCTATTTATATGAGTTAACAATACCATTCAGCTGGCAAACGCCTCATCAATTAAGGGTAATTACAAAACAAAATAAAATAAATAGTATCTTATTAGTCATGATCCCTATAGCTAGGATTGTCGACTGTAGAATAATGAGTATTAGATAAGTGTGGAGACGGATAGTGAGGTGCTGATATAGAGAGATGCAAACGCAGACCCATCACTCATCTGTTGTTTTTCAAATTCAGAATTGGGCCTTTTTAACCAGACGTGGACAACGTGCATCCTATCATCCAAATTCCAAACAAGAGGCAGTGTTGCTGCCGGTCCTGTCCTGTCACCACTCTATAGTGTTGCTGCCGGTCCTGTCCTGTCACCACTCTATAGTGTTGCTGCCGGTCCTGTCACCACTCTATAGTGTTGCTGCCGGTCCTGTCCTGTCACCACTCTATAGTGTTGCTGCCGTCCTGTCCTGTCACCACTCTATAGTGTTGCTGCCGGTCCTGTCCTGTCACCACTCTATAGTGTTGCTGCCGGTCCTGTCCTGTCACCACTCTATAGTGTTGCTGCCGGTCCTGTCCTGTCACCACTCTATAGTGTTGCTGCCGGGTCCCTGTCCTGTCACCACTCTATAGTGTTGCTGCCGGTCCTGTCCTGTCACCACTCTATAGTGTTGCTGCCGGTCCTGTCCTGTCACCACTCTGTAGTGTTGCTGCCGGTCCTGTCCTGTCACCACTCTATAGTGTTGCTGCCGGTCCTGTCACCACTCTATAGTGTTGCTGCCGGTCCTGTCACCACTCTATAGTGTTGCTGCCGGTCCTGTCCTGTCACCACTCTATAGTGCTGCTGCCGGTCCTGTCCTGTCACCACTCTATAGTGCTGCTGCCGGTCCTGTCCTGTCACCACTCTATAGTGCTGCTGCCGGTCCTGTCACCACTCTATAGTGCTGCTGCCGGTCCTGTCCTGTCACCACTCTATAGTGTTAATGCCGGTCCTGTCCTGTCACCACTCTATAGTGTTGCTGCCGGTCCTGTCCTGTCACCACTCTATAGTGTTGCTGCCGGTCCTGTCCTGTCACCACTCTATAGTGTTGCTGCCGGTCCTGTCCTGTCACCACTCTATAGTGTTGCTGCCGGTCCTGTCCTGTCACCACTCTATAGTGTTGCTGCCGGTCCTGTCACCACTCTATAGTGTTGCTGCCGGGTCCTGTCACCACTCTATAGTGTTGCTGCCGGTCCTGTCACCACTCTATAGTGTTGCTGCCGGTCCTGTCACCACTCTATAGTGTTGCTGCCGGTCCTGTCACCACTCTATAGTGTTGCTGCCGGTCCGGTCCTGTCACCACTCTATAGTGTTGCTGACGGTCCTGTCCTGTCACCACTCTATAGTGTTGCTGACGGTCCTGTCCTGTCACCACTCTATAGTGTTGCTGCCGGTCCTGTCACCACTCTATAGTGTTGCTGCCGGTCCTGTCCTGTCACCACTCTATAGTGTTGCTGCCGGTCCGGTCCTGTCACCACTCTATAGTGTTGCTGCCGGTCCTGTCCTGTCACCACTCTATAGTGTTGCTGCCGGTCCTGTCCTGTCACCACTCTATAGTGTTGCTGCCGGTCCTGTCACCACTCTATAGTGTTGCTGCCGGTCCGGTCCTGTCACCACTCTATAGTGTTGCTGCCGGTCCTGTCACCACTCTATAGTGTTGCTGCCGGTCCTGTCCTGTCACCACTCTATAGTGTTGCTGCCGGTCCTGTCACCACTATAGTGTTGCTGCCGGTCCTGTCCTGTCACCACTCTATAGTGTTGCTGCCGGTCCTGTCACCACTCTATAGTGTTGCTGCCGGTCCTGTCCTGTCACCACTCTATAGTGTTGCTGCCGTCCTGTCACCACTCTATAGTGTTGCTGCCGGTCCTGTCCTGTCACCACTCTATAGTGTTGCTGCCGGTCCTGTCCTGTCACTACTCTATAGTGTTGCTGCCGGTCCTGTCCTGTCACCACTCTATAGTGTCGCTGCCGGTCCTGTCCTGTCACCACTCTATAGTGTTGCTGCCGGTCCTGTCACCACTCTATAGTGCTGCTGCCGGTCCGGTCCTGTCACCACTCTATAGTGTTGCTGCCGGTCCTGTCCTGTCACCACTCTATAGTGTTGCTGCCGGTCCTGTCACCACTCTATAGTGTTGCTGCCGGTCCTGTCACCACTATAGTGTTGCTGCCGGTCCTGTCCTGTCACCACTCTATAGTGTTGCTGCCGGTCCTGTTCTGTCACCACTCTATAGTGTTGCTGCCGGTCCTGTCACCACTCTATAGTGTTGCTGCCGGTCCTGTCCTGTCACCACTCTATAGTGTTGCTGCCGGTCCTGTCACCACTCTATAGTGTTGCTGCCGGTCATGTCCTGTCACCACTCTATAGTGTTGCTGCCGGTCCTGTCCTGTCACCACTCTATAGTGTTGCTGCCGGTCCTGTCACCACTCTATAGTGTTGCTGCCGGTCCTGTCCTGTCACCACTCTATAGTGTTGCTGCCGGTCCTGTCACCACTATAGTGTTGCTGCCGGTCCTGTCCTGTCACCACTCTATAGTGTTGCTGCCGGTCCTGTCCTGTCACCACTCTATAGTGTTGCTGCCGGTCCTGTCACCACTCTATAGTGTTGCTGCCGGTCCTGTCACCACTCTATAGTGTTGCTGCCGGTCCTGTCTTGTCACCACTCTATAGTGTTGCTGCCGGTCCTGTCCTGTAACCACTCTATAGTGTTGCTGCCGGTCCTGTCACCACTCTATAGTGTTGCTGCCGGTCCTGTCCTGTCACCACTCTATAGTGTTGCTGCCGGTCCTGTCCTGTCACCACTCTATAGTGTTGCTGCCGGTCCTGTCCTGTCACCACTCTATAGTGTCGCTGCCGGTCCTGTCCTGTCACCACTCTATAGTGTTGCTGCCGGTCCTGTCCTTTCACCACTCTATAGTGTTGCTGCCGGTCCTGTCCTGTCACCACTCTATAGTGTTGCTGCCGGGTCCTGTCACCACTCTATAGTGTTGCTGCCGGTCCTGTCCTGTCACCACTCTATAGTGTTGCTGCCGGTCCTGTCCTGTCACCACTCTATAGTGTTGCTGCCGGTCCTGTCACCACACTATAGTTAACAACAAAGGCACCCTATATTATACATAGTGCACTACTTCTGACCAGGGCCCTCTATAGGGAATAGGGTGCCAACTGTAAGTGCTGTTATTGTGAAGTGGAAACGTCTTGGAGCAACAACGGCTCAGCCGTGAAGTGGTAGGCCACACAAGCTCACAGAATGGGACCACCGAGTGCTGAAGCGCGTAAAAATCTGTCCTCAGTTGCAACACTCACTACCGAGTTCCAAACTGCCTCCCTCAAGCAACGTCAGCACAAGAACTGTTCATCGGGAGCTTCATGAAATGGGTTTCCATGGCCGAGCAGCCGCACACAAGCCTAAGATCATCATGCGCAATGCCAAGAGTCGCCTGGAGTGGTGTAAAGCTCACAGCCAATGGACTCTGGAGCAGTGGAAACGCATTCTCTGGAGTGATGAATCACGCTTCACCGTCTAGCAGTCCGAATCTGGGTTTGGCGGATGCCAGGAGAACACTACCTGCCCCAATGCATAGTGCCAACTGTAATGTTTAGTGGAGGAGGAGTAATGATCTGGGGCTGTTTTTCATGGTTCGGGCCAGGCCCCTTAGTTCCAGTGAAGGGAAATCTGAACGCTACAGCATACAATTACATTCTAGACAATTCTGTGCTTCCAACTTTGTGGCAACAGTTTGGGGAAGGCCCTTTCATGTTTCACCATGACAATGCCCCCGTGCACAAAGCGAGGTTCATACAGAAATGGTTTGTCGAGATCAGTGTGGAAGAACTTGACTGGCCTGCACAGAGCCCTGACCTCAACCCCATCGAACACTTTTGGGATGAATTGGAACGCCGACTGCGAGCCAGGCCTAATCCCCCAACATCAGTGCCCGACCTCACTAATGCTCTTGTGGCTGAATGGAAGCAAGTCCCCCCAGCAATGTTCCAACATCTAGTGGAAAGCCTTCCCAGAAGAGTGGAGGCTGTTATAGCAGCAAAGGGGGGACCAACTCCATATTAATGCCCATGATTTTGGAATTAGATTTTTGACGAGCAGGTGTCCACATACATTAGTGTATCTCAATTACTTTCACATACATTCAAAGTAAGTATTCAGATATATTTTATTTGAAAAGACAAGTAGCTGAAATATTTATTTATTTTAATTTTTTACATTTATTTTTATGGGGGTAGATCAACTTTAATATTGCAGATAGATTATAACTTCAATCAATGTAATTGTCTGCATCACTTCCAATCCCCCATATGTTTTTTTTTCTCTCGCAAATATATATATATATATATACACATATACATACACATACATACATATATATACACACATATCCTTTTTAAAAATATATTTCCCTTTATTACTTTCCAACCCCACCACCCCTTCCCTAATTGGAGTAAACAACAACGCTTAGGCCTCTACTTCCAGCTTATACATACTATATACATTTTATGGACACTGTCAATTTTACAATACATTTACATTTACGTCATTTAGCATGTTGTGCTATCTAGCGCATATGCTAACGTTAGCTAGCTACCTAAACATTTGGCTATGGGCTGTCACTGGCAGTATGGGATTATGGAGAGTGAATTTAATTGTTTCTTCGTCATCTTGCTAGGTAGTTATCTAGCTGTGGCCATCTGGCTTTCTACAAAATAGCAACATTAGCGCAGATAGCTTGGAATCTAGCGTTATACCATAAGCAATACGCACGGATATGCATTTCTAAACAACACTACTGCCAGCTTCTGGTTTGGCGTATTTTAACAAGGCTGAATGGCTGATGACTTCCAAGGTCTTTGCTGTGTGAGAGAGATGGGACGCTAGATGGACATTCATAACGACTTCCTCCTCCAGCGTGAATAGGCCTACAGTACGACTTCCTCCTCCAGCGTGAATAGGCCTACAGTACGACTTCCTCCTGCAGCGTGAATAGGCCTACAGTACGACTTCCTCCTCCAGCGTGAATAGTCTTACAGTACGACTTCCTCCTCCAGCGTGAATAGGCCTACAGTACGACTTCCTCCTGCAGCGTGAATAGGCCTACAGTACGACTTCCTCCTCCAGCGTGAATAGGCCTACAGTACGACTTCCTCCTCCAGCGTGAATAGGCCTACAGTACGACTTCCTCCTCCAGCGTGAATAGGCCTACAGTACGACTTCCTCCTGCAGCGTGAATAGGCCTACAGTACGACTTCCTCCTGCAGCGTGAATAGGCCTACAGTACGACTTCCTCCTGCAGCGTGAATAGGCCTACAGTACGACTTCCTCCTGCAGCGTGAATAGGCCTACAGTACGACTTCCTCCTGCAGCGTGAATAGGCCTACAGTACGACTTCCTCCTGCAGCGTGAATAGGCCTACAGTACGACTTCCTCCTGCAGCGTGAATAGGCCTACAGTACGACTTCCTCCTGCAGCGTGAATAGGCCTACAGTAGATACTGTAGAGATGTGCAGATGTGTATAGAACACATCTCATGGTGCTAGTTAGGGAAAACAGAAAGGCCTCACACTGCTGCTGATGCCCCCTAGTTAGGACCTCTTGCTCCCCATAGTTAGGACCTCTTGCTCCCCCTAGTTAGGACCTCTTGCTCCCCCTAGTTAGGACCTCATGCTCCCCATAGTTAGGACCTCTTGCTCCCCCTAGTTAGGACCTCTTGCTCCCCCTAGTTAGGACCTCATGCTCCCCCTAGTTAGGACCTCATGCTCCCCATAGTTAGGACCTCATGCTCCCCCTAGTTAGGACATCATGCTCCCCATAGTTAGGACCTCTTGCTCCCCCTAGTTAGGACCTCTTGCTCCCCCTAGTTAGGACCTCATGCTCCCCATAGTTAGGACCTCTTGCTCCCCCTAGTTAGGACCTCTTGCTCCCCCTAGTTAGGACCTCTTGCTCCCCATAGTTAGGACCTCTTGCTCCCCATAGTTAGGACCTCTTGCTCCCCATAGTTAGGACCTCTTGCTCCCCCTAGTTAGGACCTCTTGCTCCCCCTAGTTAGGGACCGCTTGCTCCCCCTAGTTAGGACCTCATGCTCCCCATAGTTGGGACCTCTTGCTCCCCCTAGTTAGGGACCTCTTGCTCCCCATAGTTAGGACCTCTTGCTCCCCATAGTTAGGACCTCTTGCTCCCCATAGTTAGGACCTCTTGCTCCCCATAGTTAGGACCTCTTGCTCCCCATAGTTAGGACCTCTTGCTCCCCATAGTTAGACCTCTTGCTCCCCATAGTTAGGACCTCTTGCTCCCCCTAGTTAGGACCTCTTGCTCCCCATAGTTAGGACCTCTTGCTCCCCCTAGTTAGGACCTCTTGCTCCCCCTAGTTAGGACCTCATGCTCCCCCTAGTTAGGACCTCTTGCTCCCCCTAGTTAGGACCTCATGCTCCCCCTAGTTAGGACCTCATGCTCCCCCTAGTTAGGACCTCTTGCTCCCATAGTTAGGACCTCATGCTCCCCCTAGATAGGACCTCTTGCTCCCCCCTAGTTAGGACCTCTTGCTCCCCCTAGTTAGGACCTCTTGCTCCCCCTAGTTAGGACCTCTTGCTCCCCCTAGTTAGGACCTCTTGCTCCCCCTAGTTAGGACCTCTTGCTCCCCATAGTTAGGACCTCATGCTCCCCATAGTTAGGACCTCTTGCTCCCCATAGTTAGGACCTCTTGCTCCCCATAGTTAGGACCTCTTGCTCCCCATAGTTAGGACCTCATGCTCCCCCTAGTTAGGACCTCATGCTCCCCCTAGTTAGGACCTCATGCTCCCCATAGTTAGGACCTCATGCTCCCCATAGTTAGGACCTCTTGCTCCCCATAGTTAGGACCTCTTGCTCCCCCTAGTTAGGACCTCTTGCTCCCCATAGTTAGGACCTCTTGCTCCCCATAGTTAGACCTCTTGCTCCCCCATAGTTAGGACCTCTTGCTCCCCATAGTTCAGGACCTCTTTGCTCCCCCTAGTTAGGACCTCATGCTCCCCCATAGTTAGGACCTCTTGCTCCCCCTAGTTAGGACCTCTTGCTCCCCCATAGTTAGGACCTCTTGCTCCCCCTAGTTAGGACCTCTTGCTCCCCCTAGTTAGGACCTCATGCTCCCCATAGTTAGGACCTCTTGCTCCCCATAGTTAGGGACCTCTTGCTCCCCCTAGTTAGGACCTCTTGCTCCCCATAGTTAGGACCTCTTGCTCCCCATAGTTAGGACCTCTTGCTCCCCCTAGTTAGGACCTCATGCTCCCCATAGTTAGACCTCTTGCTCCCCCTAGTTAGGACCTCTTGCTCCCCCATAGTTAGGACCTCTTGCTCCCCATAGTTAGGACCTCTTGCTCCCCCTAGTTAGGACCTCTTGCTCCCCATAGTTAGGACCTCTTGCTCCCCATAGTTAGGACCTCTTGCTCCCCATAGTTAGGACCTCTTGCTCCCCATAGTTAGGACCTCTTGCTCCCCATAGTTAGGACCTCTTGCTCCCCATAGTTAGACCTCTTGCTCCCCCATAGTTAGGACCTCTTGCTCCCCATAGTTAGGACCTCTTGCTCCCCCTAGTTAGGACCTCTTGCTCCCCAGTTAGACCTCTTGCTCCCCATAGTTAGGGACCTCTTGCTCCCCCTAGTTAGGACCTCATGCTCCCCCCTAGTTAGGACCTCTTGCTCCCCCTAGTTAGGACCTCTTGCTCCCCCTAGTTAGGACCTCATGCTCCCCCTAGTTAGGACCTCTTGCTCCCCATAGTTAGGACCTCTTGCTCCCCCTAGTTAGGACCTCTTGCTCCCCCTAGTTAGGACCTCTTGCTCCCCCTAGTTAGGACCTCTTGCTCCCCCTAGTTAGGACCTCTTGCTCCCCCATAGTTAGGACCTCATGCTCCCCATAGTTAGGACCTCTTGCTCCCCATAGTTAGGACCTCTTGCTCCCCATAGTTAGGACCTCTTGCTCCCCCATAGTTAGGACCTCATGCTCCCCTAGTTAGGACCTCATGCTCCCCATAGTTAGGACCTCATGCTCCCCATAGTTAGGACCTCATGCTCCCCATAGTTAGGACCTCTTGCTCCCCCTAGTTAGGACCTCTTGCTCCCCCTAGTTAGGACCTCTTGCTCCCCATAGTTAGGACCTCTTGCTCCCCCTAGTTAGGACCTCTTGCTCCCCATAGTTAGGACCTCTTGCTCCCCATAGTTAGGACCTCTTGCTCCCCATAGTTAGGACCTCATGCTCCCCATAGTTAGGACCTCTTGCTCCCCATAGTTAGGACCTCTTGCTCCCCATAGTTAGGACCTCTTGCTCCCCATAGTTAGGACCTCTTGCTCCCCATAGTTAGGACCTCTTGCTCCCCCTAGTTAGGACCTCATGCTCCCCATAGTTAGGACCTCTTGCTCCCCATAGTTAGGACCTCTTGCTCCCCATAGTTAGGACCTCTTGCTCCCCATAGTTAGGACCTCTTGCTCCCCATAGTTAGGACCTCTTGCTCCCCCTAGTTAGGACCTCTTGCTCCCCCTAGTTAGGACCTCTTGCTCCCCCTAGTTAGGACCTCTTGCTCCCCCTAGTTAGGACCTCTTGCTCCCCCTAGTTAGGACCTCTTGCTCCCCATAGTTAGGACCTCTTGCTCCCCATAGTTAGGACCTCTTGCTCCCCATAGTTAGGACCTCTTGCTCCCCATAGTTAGGACCTCTTGCTCCCCCATAGTTAGGACCTCTTGCTCCCCCTAGTTAGGACCTCTTGCTCCCCATAGTTAGGACCTCTTGCTCCCCCTAGTTAGGACCTCTTGCTCCCCCCTAGTTAGGACCTCTTGCTCCCCCTAGTTAGGACCTCTTGCTCCCCCTAGTTAGGACCTCTTGCTCCCCCTAGTTAGGACCTCTTGCTCCCCCTAGTTAGGACCTCTTGCTCCCCCTAGTTAGGACCTCTTGCTCCCCCTAGTTAGGACCTCTTGCTCCCCCTAGTTAGGACCTCTTGCTCCCCCTAGTTAGGACCTCTTGCTCCCCCTAGTTTTTTTGGGACCTCTTGCTCCCCCTAGTTAGGACCTCTTGCTCCCCCTAGTTAGGACCTCTTGCTCCCCCTAGTTAGGACCTCTTGCTCCCCATAGTTAGGACCTCTTGCTCCCCATAGTTAGGACCTCTTGCTCCCCTAGTTAGGACCTCTTGCTCCCCATAGTTAGGACCTCTTGCTCCCCCTAGTTAGGACCTCTTGCTCCCCATAGTTAGGACCTCTTGCTCCCCATAGTTAGGACCTCATGCTCCCCCATAGTTAGGACCTCTTGCTCCCCATAGTTAGGACCTCATGCTCCCCCCAGTTAGGACCTCTTGCTCCCCCTAGTTAGGACCTCTTGCTCCCCCTAGTTAGGACCTCTTGCTCCCCCTAGTTAGGACCTCTTGCTCCCCCTAGTTAGGACCTCTTGCTCCCCATAGTTAGGACCTCTTGCTCCCCCATAGTTAGGACCTCTTGCTCCCCCTAGTTAGGACCTCTTAGCTCCTCCCCTAGTTAGGACCTCTTGCTCCCCATAGTTAGGACCTCTTGCTCCCCCTAGTTAGGACCTCATGCTCCCCCTAGTTAGGACCTCTTGCTCCCCCTAGTTAGGACCTCTTGCTCCCCCTAGTTAGGACCTCATGCTCCCCCTAGTTAGGACCTCTTGCTCCCCCATAGTTAGGACCTCTTGCTCCCCCTAGTTAGGACCTCATGCTCCCCATAGTTAGGACCTCATGCTCCCCATAGTTAGGACCTCTTGCTCCCCATAGTTAGGACCTCTTGCTCCCCATAGTTAGGACCTCTTGCTCCCCATAGTTAGGACCTCTTGCTCCCCTAGTTAGGACCTCTTGCTCCCCATAGTTAGGACCTCTTGCTCCCCATAGTTAGGACCTCTTGCTCCCCATAGTTAGGACCTCTTGCTCCCCCCTAGTTAGGACCTCTTGCTCCCCATAGTTAGGACCTCATGCTCCCCATAGTTAGGACCTCATGCTCCCCATAGTTAGGACCTCATGCTCCCCATAGTTAGGACCTCATGCTCCCCATAGTTAGGACCTCATGCTCCCCATAGTTAGGACCTCTTGCTCCCCCTAGTTAGGACCTCTTGCTCCCCCTAGTTAGGACCTCTTGCTCCCCCTAGTTAGGACCTCATGCTCCCCATAGTTAGGACCTCTTGCTCCCCCTAGTTAGGACCTCATGCTCCCCATAGTTAGGACCTTTTGCCCCCCCATAGTTAGGACCTCTTCCTCCCCCTAGTTAGGACCTCATGCTCCCCATAGTTAGGACCTCTTGCTCCCCATAGTTAGGACCTCATGCTCCCCATAGTTAGGACCTCTTGCTCCCCCTAGTTAGGACCTAATGCTCCCCATAGTTAGGACCTCTTGCTCCCCCTAGTTTGGACCTTTTGCCCCCCCATAGTTAGGACCTCTTGCTCCCCCTAGTTAGGACCTCTTGCTCCCCCATAGTTAGGACCTCTTGCTCCCCATAGTTAGGACCTCTTGCTCCCCATAGTTAGGACCTCTTGCTCCCCCATAGTTAGGACCTCTTGCTCCCCCATAGTTAGGACCTCTTGCTCCCCATAGTTAGGACCTCTTGCTCCCCCATAGTTAGGACCTCTTGCTCCCCATAGTTAGGACCTCTTGCTCCCCATAGTTAGGACCTCTTGCTCCCCATAGTTAGGACCTCTTGCTCCCATAGTTGCCCTCCCATAGTTAGGACCTCTTGCTCCCCCATAGTTAGGACCTCTTGCTCCCCATAGTTAGGACCTCTTGCTCCCCATAGTTAGGACCTCATGCTCCCCATAGTTAGGACCTCTTGCTCCCCATAGTTAGGACCTCTTGCTCCCCCTAGTTAGGACCTCTTGCTCCCCCTAGTTAGGACCTCTTGCTCCCCCTAGTTAGGACCTCTTGCTCCCCATAGTTGGGGCCTCTTGCTCCCCCATAGTTAGGACCTCTTGCTCCCCATAGTTAGGACCTCTTGCTCCCCATAGTTAGGACCTCTTGCTCCCCCTAGTTAGGACCTCTTGCTCCCCATAGTTAGGACCTCTTGCTCCCCCTAGTTAGGACCTCTTGCTCCCCATAGTTAGGACCTCTTGCTCCCCCTAGTTCGGACCTCTTGCTCCCATAGTTAGGCCCCTCTTGCTCCCCATAGTTAGGACCTCTTGCTCCCCCTAGTTAGGACCTCTTGCTCCCCCATAGTTAGGACCTCATGCTCCCCATAGTTTAGGACCTCTTGCTCCCCCCTAGTTAGGACCTCTTGCTCCCCCTAGTTAGGACCTCTTGCTCCCCATAGTTAGGACCTCTTGCTCCCCCTAGTTAGGACCTCTTGCTCCCCCTAGTTAGGACCTCTTGCTCCCCCTAGTTAGGACCTCTTGCTCCCCATAGTTAGGACCTCTTTATTATCCTCAGATACTGTATTCCTTAAGTAGTGGGTGAGTAAGTAGTGGGTGAGTAGGTAGTGGGTGAGTAGGCCTACATGCACAAAAAGGGTTTGTTTGTCAGACACATGGTATTAATGTTTCCATGTTCTGATCTAAAAGCAATCATTCCTCTTCCAACTAAACATTTCTTGAAGGATCCAAATGAACTGAAAATGTCTGCCATCTTGATTTGTTTATGTAAAAAGGGTTGGTCCATATTTGATGACAATCTAGCAAGGCGTTGTACCAACCGCAGGACAGGGAACAGGGCAGAAATCTGTCCTGATGTTAGATAGAAACTGTTTAGGATGGGGCTGTCCCCAAATGGCACCATATTCCCTATATAGTGCACTACTTTAGATCAGGGTCCTTAAGGGCTCTGGTCAAAAGTAGAGCACTATGTAGGGATTAGGGTGCCATTGGGGATGGATTCTGGTACTGTTACTTAAAAGACTTATCTCTACAAGGAATGTTCACCGTCCCACTCACTCAATCTCCTGTAAATCTGGTGTTGTTGTTGAAGGTGGTTATTTCCCCAGAGGTATTTACAGGAAGACTTGGCAGGAATTCTCTCAAACTAAACATATGGTCGATACACACGCATGCACAGACATGTTCGGGCACGCACACACACACACACACACACACACACCCTGCAGTACAGTGTTTTTTTTTTCTTCTGTTCTGCCTGCTGGTTCGTCACAGACACCAGAGAGAACGTTCATCAAAACACATCTCAAAAGTATTATGTAATGCACAGAGGACTGTCTTCCTGTATGGAGACGGACCTGCTTCCTCTCTCCAGCGCTGGAGGACCGTCTTCCTGTATGGAGACGGACCTGCTTCCTCTCTCCAGCGCTGGAGGACCGTCTTCCTGTATGGAGACGGACCTGCTTCCTCTCTCCAGCGCTGGAGGACCGTCTTCCTGTATGGAGACGGACCTGCTTCCTCTCTCCAGCGCTGGAGGACCGTCTTTCTGTATGGAGATGGACCTGCTTCCTCTCTCCAGCGCTGGAGGACCGTCTTCCTGTATGGAGACGGACCTGCTTCCTCTCTCCAGCGCTGGAGGACCGTCTTCCTGTATGGAGACGGACCTGCTTCCTCTCTCCAGCGCTGGAGGACCGTCTTTCTGTATGGAGACGGACCTGCTTCCTCTCTCCAGCGCTGGAGTGGCAGACTCCAGAAACATGGAGATATGAGCAGACTGTTGGAAATACAGTGATGAGCTTATTTTATGTTCAAAACATATTTAAAAAAAGACAGGAGGAACCTGATCCTAGATCAGCACTCCTACTCTGAGATGAATATGAGTCCTGAACTACAAAAGGTGTATAGGTGGTGCTACACACCGCTGACACCATCTCCCAGAAAACCTCCAGAAGAGAGTTTTCTATATTACCTCAAAGAGGACTCTAGTAGCAGGGGGAGGGGCGGGAGGCAGGGAACGCTATACTAAACGGGGTAATGCCTTGACCTGCAGTTCCCTTCCCTGCAGCATTCACACATCACACACGCACGCACACACACGCGCACACACACACACGCACGCACGCACGCACGCACGCACGCACGCACGCACGCACGCACGCACGCACGCACACACACACACACACGCACACACATCAGCTTTGTCTGATAAAGACACAAACAAGAATAAATACAAGCATAATGATCTCTGCACAGGCTGCCAGGCAGGCAAGGAATTCAGCAGCTATGAAATCTAAATGGGCCACAGGTAGCTTAGTGGTTAAGAGCGTAGTGCCAGTAACCGGAAGGTCGCTGGTTCTAATCCCCGAGCCGACTAGGAGAGAAAATATGTCGACGTGCGCTTGAGCAAGGCACTTAACCCTAATTGCTCCTGTAAGTCGCTCTGGATAAGAGCGTCTGCTAAATGACTGAAAGGCAAACAACAGCAAGTCAGACTGCATCCCAAATGTGACCGACCGGCTCGATTTGGTCTTATGTAGCAAAATTCGATTGTTTATTTTTTATTCACATTGGATGAAAGTAGAGACTCAGAGCTAGAAAGTGGTATATCATACAGTACAATTGAGGAACAATGGGAAAGTAATTATGTTTTGAAAGTTGATAAACTTGTAACATCACTTTTGAGAAAATGTGCCTTGAATGTTTTGGTAAACCTACTGTAGAGCTCTTCTTTGTCTACACCCATTCAGTATCGTTCACACCCTCTTAAGCCTTAGCCCCACCCATCTCTTTAAGGATTCCCATGTGAGGCCATGTGCTAAACAGAGTGAGTACGGTAGTGTACTTAACAACCAGAGATCTCAAGACTAAAGGCTGGTTTATACTACGTCTATCAACATGTCTGTAGACAGTTGTCGCAGTGACATCATGAACATTCTATTGTCATCCGACATCAAACTTGTCGTCGTCGTTATGAAAAAGTATAAACACAAAAACTACAGGCTGCATGTCATCTGCAAAAGAGCATAACTGGTGTATTTTAACACCAATAAACCCATCCGTTTAAAAATGAATTTAGTATATGTCAATCTAGCAAACCAGGCAACTAAAAGCAACTTTCTAAACACTGTTTTGGTTCGTTTGTAGCTTGATAACTAGCTAGCTAACGTTAAGTTAGTTGGCTAGCCAGTTCAAGCAATGACCATATTATATAGCAGACAAAGTATTATCTTTAGCAAATTTGTATTCATTATTACAGGAAAATAAACTCACAAAAATATCATTATTAACAAGTTGGTGAGCTAATTACAGAAAATAGCTTACGGTTGTGAGTGTGACTAAATAAAAGCGGGGCATTCTACCGGATAATTTTAGAACATGGACACTGTCACATTGGCCTAACGTTATATCCTAATCTGACTTTGGTGCAGGTCATGTTGTTCTTCACATTACCGTCTCTGGTAAACACACACTATATCAAATAAAATCTAAGTTTATTTGTCACATTTACAGGATACAGAAGGTGTAAACGGTACAGTGAAATGGTTACTTGCATAGTGGAGTCTTTTGTATAGACATGTAGCTAGCTAGCTAAACAATGAACCTTAATCCCAATTTATACCGTTACTACCCTGCATGAATCTAAAGGTAGCTAAAGCTAACCAACCAACTAGCTAGGTTCAATGTTAGCTAGCTAGTTAACATTAGGCTGTAACTAGCAAAGCAAATGACTTTCTGACAAAATTAGAAACTTTTAATATCTGAAAGTGTAGCTAGCTAGACTATCTTACCCGTATACTTCTCCCTCTCTGTCACGGATGCCATGGTTGCCCTTAGTTTGAAGATGTAATCCGGAGACAGGGGGTTTATACAACAGCCTTCTGTGTTCTCTTTTCGACTCCCTCCGCATTTGCAATCAAAATGCCTGAATTTTCTCCATCTCCTTAGCTATCATACTCTGCTTCCACCGAACATTCCACTGATTTCAAAACTCGGTCCTCCAGAAAGTGGACAGCCTTAGCAACACAGTTCTTCATGATATCTTTAAAATAAGCAGCGTTAGAAAGGATTACCTACACAGAAAACATGCTTTAAAACTGCAACATTTTCTCTACGCCCCATGGCAAAATGTGTATAATTAAAGAAAATCGACTTTAAAACATACAAAATTTGCTCGCTTGGTGGAGGGGTTAGGGTTAATCTCCCCCTGAGATTAGGATTAGTGTTCCCAAACAGCCATATCTCCACAGAGGGACTGCCTGTGCTAATTAGCTATCTACGCACACCAGTGTGTAATGGAAGAAGGCCACCAGAAACCTGTTGTCACTGAAAAATACAGTCAGCTGCAACTGTGATAAAGCTGGTTAAAATAGTAAGTGTGTATTTTAGAAAGGATTATCAACACATACTGAGCAGCTCATGTTATAGACAGAAGCGTGCTACATGGCAGACCAATCCAAACTCATCTCCTGGCATGTCCAACCCATCCATTATCTCAGCCAATCATGGCTAGCGGGAAGGTTCCTGTCTTTTTCTGTGGTTAAACCAACTAGGCTCGGTAATTTAACAATTCTATATGTATTTACAGATGCCATACAAGTTTGTTATTAAGGCACATCAAAGTTCACATGTACCAGAAAGCTTTTCTGCACAAAAAAACCACATTTAGATAAATTAAGAAATAGTAAGTTCAAATGCCTCTCCTGTGAAGTAGTGACGCGTGACATATGCCTTAGTTTCCTGAAACTAGTCACAAATGGCACCCTATTTCTATGTAGTGCACTACGTTTGACCAGGGCCCATAGTAGTACATTATATATGGAATAGGGTGCCATTTGGGATGTAAACTCAGAGGCCTGGTCCCCCTTTTTGCTCCAATAGCAGAGATCCAAATAAATACATTTATCGTTAAGTTTCCAACTATTATAGATTCAGCTTGTGAGCCAAAGTATTCTTCAGCCCTCCCAGCCTAGCTAGTTACACAGACCACAGCTAGTTATACAGACCACAGCTAGTTACACAGACCACAGCTAGTTATACAGACCACAGCTAGTTATACAGACCACAGCTAGTTATACAGACCACAGCTAAGTACACAGACCACAGCTAAGTACACAGACCACCACACATTTCACAATTAAACCTAAATAGAATGTGGTCCTCCTGGGCGCTAAGGAAAGTGGAGATAATATTTGCAGGGATGATCTGTGGGCCAACATACACAAAGATCTAGCCCATCCTCTGTTGACAGGCCCACTGTGTTCTCAGGGCATCATGTTTGGTTTCACAGCAAGCTTTGGTTTTGGCATTGACATCAAAAGCAGACACTTTCAGATGAGTGGATGCATGGACAGGTGGGAGAGCAAAATAATTTCTGGATTCTGGGTAGAGTCACGTTCATACCTGTCAATCATTCAGACAGACAGTTTCCAGACATATAGCTTTCCCACTCCTCCTGGCAAAGGAACACGTGTGTAACCGATGTGTTTCTACTGCTTCCTGGAGCTGCTAATCTCTCTTAGCTTCATTAAAACACAATGGGTACACCATCACAACAGTGAAACTGCTTCTTCATTGTGGGTTAACGTTACCACTATGGTCCATATGGCTGAACCGTTCTGTACTTGGGGTGTTGGGTTTCCAAGATAAAGATATGATATTGATTCCCTCCTTTCATTTCATCCATCATTATGTAATAGGAAACCAGGACCAGAAACCAGGCTGCTCTGTCTGCCACTGTTTTCAGTGTTTCTCAACATGATTTGTCCCAGGGAGTGGCAAATGATGGTCCCTCGTGTCAAATCAAATCAAATCAAATCAAATCAAATTTTATTGGTCACATGCGCCGAATACAACAAGTGCAGACATTACAGTGAAATGCTTACTTACAGCCCTTAACCAACAGTGCGTTTATTTTAAACAAAAAAAAGTAAGAATAAAACAACAAAAAAAAAAAGTGTTGAGAAAAACAAAGAGCAGAAGTAAAATAAAGTGACAGTAGGGAGGCTATATATACAGGGGGTAACGGTGCAGAGTCAATGTGCGGGGCACCGGCTAGTTGAGGTAGTTGAGGTAATATGTACATGTGGGTAGAGTTAAAGTGACTATGCATAAATACTTAACAGAGTAGCAGCAGCGTAAAAAGGATGGGGTGGGGGGGCAGTGCAAATAGTCCGGGTAGCCATGATTAGCTGTTCAGGAGTCTTATGGCTTGTGGGTAGAAGCTGTTGAGAAGTCTTTTGGACCTAGACTTGGCACTCCGGTACCGCTTGCCGTGCGGTAGCAGAGAGAACAGTCTATGACTAGGGTGGCTGGAGTCTTTGACAATTTTGAGGGCCTTCCTCTGACACCGCCTGGTATAGAGGTCTTGGATGGCAGGGAGCTTTGCCCCAGTGATGTACTGGGCCATACGCACTACCCTCTGTAGTGCCTTGCGGTCAGAGGCCAAGCAGTTGCCATACCAGGCGGTGATGCAACCAGTCAGGATGCTCTCGATGGTGCAGCTGTAGAATTTTTGAGGATCTGAGGACCCATGCCAAATCTTAGTCTCCTGAGGGGGAATAGGCTTTGTCGTGCCCTCTTCACGACTGTCTTGGTGTGCTTGGACCATGATAGTTCGTTGGTGATGTGGACACCAAGGAACTTGAAGCTCTCAACCTGTTCCACTACAGCCCCGTCCGATGAGAATGGGGCGTGCTCAGTCCTCTTTTTTTCCTGTAGTCCACAATCATCTCCTTTGTCTTGGTCACCGTTGAGGGAGAGGTTGTTGTCCCTGGCACCACACGGCCAGATCTCTGACCTCCTCCCTATAGGCTGTCTCATCGTTGTCGGTGATCAGGCCTACCACTGTTGTGTCGTCGGCAAACTTAATGATGGTGTTGGAGTCGTGCCTGGCCATGCAGTCATGGGTGAACAGAGAGTACAGGAGGGGGACTGAGCACGCACCCCTGAGGGGCCCCCGTGTTGAGGATCAGTGTGGCAGATGTGTTGTTACCTACCCTTACCACCTGGGGGCGGCCCGTCAGGAAGTCCAGGATCCAGTTGCAGAGGGAGGTGTTTAGTCCCAGGATCCTTAGCTTAGTGATGAGCTTAGAGGGCACTATGGTGTTGAATGCTGAGCTGTAGTCAATGAATAGCATTCTCACGTAGGTGTTCCTCTTGTCCAGGTGGGAAAGGGCAGTGTGGAGTGCGATAGAGATTGCATCATCTGTGGATCTGTTGGGGCGGTATGCAAATTGGAGTGGGTCTAGGGTTTCTGGGATTATGCTGTTGATGTGAGCCATGACCAGTCTTTCAAAGCACTTCATGGCTACAGACGTCAGTGCCACGGGTCGGTAGTCATTTAGGCAGGTTATCTTAGAGTTCTTGGGCACGGGGACTATGGTGGTCTGCTTGAAACATGTTGGTATTGCAGACTCGGTCAGGGACATGTTGAAAATGTCAGTGAAGACACTTGCCAGTTGGTCAGCACATGCTCGGAGTACACGCCCTGGTAATCCGTCTGGCCCAGCGGCCTTGTGAATGTTGACTTGCCTAAAAGTCTTACTCACATCGGCTACGGAGAGCGTGATCACATAGTCGTCCGAACAGCTGGTGCTCTCATGCATGCTTCAGTGTTGCTTGCCTCGAAGCTAGCATAGAAGTGGTTTAGCCTCGGCTGGTAGGCTTGTGTCACTGGGCAGCTCGCGGCTGTGCTTCCCTTTGTAGTCTGTAATAGTTTTCAAGCCCTGCCACATCCGACGAGCGTCAGAGCCAGTGTAGTATGATTCAATCTTAGACCTGTATTGACTCTTTGCCTGTTTGATGGTTCGCCGGAGGTCATAGCGGGATTTCTTATAAGCTTCCGGGTTAGAGTCCCGTTCCTTGAAAGCGGCAGCTCTACCCTTTAGCTCAGTGCGGATGTTGCCTGTAATCCATGGCTTCTGGTTGGGGTATGTCGTACGAGTCACTGTGGGGACGACATCATCGATGCACTTATTGATGAAGCCAGTGACTGATGTGCGTGTACTCCTCAATGCTGTCTGAAGAATCCCGAACATGTTCCAGTCTGTGCTAGCAAAACAGTCCTGTAGCTTGGCATCTGCGTCATCTGACCACTTTTTTATTAACCGAATCACTGGTGCTTCCCTGCTTCAGTTTTTGCTTATAAGCAGGAATCAGGAGGATAGAGTTATGGTCAGATTTGCCAAATGGAGGCGAGGAGAGCTTTGTATGCGTCTCTGTGTGTGGAGTAAAGGTGGTCTAGAGTTTTTTTCCCTCTGGTTGCACATTTGACATGCTGGTAGAAATTAGGTAGAACGGTCAGTAAGCTGTGGTCTGTCCTCCCTTGTGTTAGGGACCGGTAAACTGTGGTCTGTCCTCCTTGTGTTAGGGACCGTAAGCTGTGGTCTGTCCTCCTTGTGTTAGGGACCGGTAAACTGTGGTCTGTCCTCCTTGTGTTAGGGACCGGTAAA
>NW_025535937.1:60000-74149 GCF_020615455.1 Coregonus clupeaformis | reverse complement strand
AAATAAATTTGCTAAAAAATATACAAACCAGTTTTCACTTTGTCATTATGGGGTATTGTGTATAGATTGATGAAGGACAAGTGGTTGTTACATTTTCAGAATTAAGGCTGTTAACAAAATATGGAAAAAGTCAAGGGGTCTGAATAATTTCAGAATGCACTGTAAGCACCATGGTCTTGTAGTGGTTGAGGCAGTTGAAACCTTGTGGAGTCTGCAGAGGAGCGGGGGGTGACATGAGAGAACTTGGGAAGGTTCAAAACCAGGTGGGCTGCAGTATTCTCTGATAAAGTGCAAATATTGTTGCTTTAAACGAACCCGCCGCCGCGGTCGTAAATCGCAAAGTGCAGGTTATCCGTTTATGTTATATAACAGCGCTTAACACCCCAAGCTTTTGTGTTTTTTGCCGACAGGTGTTATCCAGGTCCCTAGGCTTGAAGTTTCTCTGGAGCCACCTGAGGTAACTTCAACACGATATTAAGCCCTCACATGCACTTTAAGCAGTTCCGCCAAATAGGTGGTTTGGGTTGGATGGCCACATCAAATTGAGATATCTTCCAGGCACGCAGAGATGCTTGTCACCACCTGGGTGTCAGAAGGGGGAATTGAGAGAAAAAGTAGTTGATTGTCATCGCATAGCAATGATAGGAGAAACCATGTGAGGATATCATGGAGCCGAGTGACTTGAGGTGTATAGAGAGAAGAGGGGGGGTTTCAGGAGTGCAGAGCCCTGGGGCACACCAGTAGTGAGAGGGCCGTGGTGCAGACACAGATCACTCTCTGTCACCTGGTAAGCGGCCTGGGGTTAAGCGTGTGCAGAGCCTGAGATGCCCAGCCCTGAGAGGGTGGAGAGGAGGGCTATGATGGTTCACGGTGTAGAAGGCAGCGGGAATAGATCTAGGAGGATGAGAACAGAGGAGAGACGTCGGCTTCGGCAGTGCGGAGAGCCTCCGTGACACAGAGAAGAGCAGTCTCGGTTAGGTGACCTGTCTTGAAGCCTGACTGAACTACTTACGCTCAAGTGTTTTGGAAAGAAAATACAAAGAAAGGATACGGTCTATAGTGTGAGTGTTGGTTTCTTGAGGTGGTTTCCCATTTATTTGAGTCATGGAAAACCGTTGGTGAGTTATGGGAGAGTTTCTCTCAAATTCTGGAGAGGGGGGGGGGGGGGGATGGGTCCTGTTTCGCCCAGGCCTCACTAAATCTCGCAGATGGGAGGAGGATTCGCTAGGTTTCGGGCTGACCAAACCTCCTGGTCGCAGGATGGGGAGGGGTAATGTTTGTCGGGCGGCCAACCCTCTCTAATCAATGTTCATCTGAGAGAAAGTGGAAAGTTCACGTAGAGTAGTTCTGTGTGGTGAGACCAGTGGACTCATTGGTGATGAGTAGCGATTCTTTTTGGTTTGTTGCGCTACAGAGAAATAGGTAGAGAGGGGAGTGAAAAAATTCCTCCGTTCATTTTCCTCCATATTTGCTCAGCTGCCTGCAACTTCTTGTTCTGCTCAAGTTACGCAATATCACTCAGCCAAGGAGCAGAAATCGAGAGAAACCGGAACGCCGGAAAGGGACGCAATCATCACAATAAGGAGGTAGTAGGGTTTTAAAACAGAGGACAGAATCGGAGACGAGGAGGCTTGGGGTGTTAGTGGAGACCATCAGGTAAGGGGCTGAATGGGTAGGAGTTGGAAACAGAAAAGGAAACAAAGTGGTGATCAGACTGAGGTTGCGAGTATTTAGGTGAACAGTCTCTAGTAAAGATGAGGTCAAGGGTATTGCCTGCCTTGTGAGTTGGAGGAGATTGGGAAAGGGTGAGATCGGGAAAGAGGCAAGAGGGGAAAGAGAGAGTTGGAAAGAAATGAACTCGGGAGGTTGAAGTCACCAAGTACGAAGAGCGGTGGAAATGAGCTTATAAAGGTGTCAAGCTCATTGAGGAACTCTCCAAGGGCACCTGGTGGGCGATAGATGACAATAATGTTAAGGTTGAGTGGACAAGTACGGTGACAGCATGGAATATAAATGAGGAGATGGGCAGGTGAGAGAGGGACAAAGAGAACATCTCCGACTTAGGAGAGAAATTAGTAGATATGTGCCACCACCGCTGATGACCAGAGGCATTCCCGGAAATGACTATTTGGACCAAGGACCCAATTTGATTATCTTAGCTATCTCTGATCAGAAATCTAGATAAGAACATGTAGTAAACGTTGAAATAGTCACAGCCACGCGTGTGATTGAGTTAATGAAGGTCGTTTATCAAATTTGCGAGGGGGAGATGGTTTGTGTGTGTGTGTGTGTGTGTGTGTGTGTGTGAATGTGACGAACGTGAACTAGAAGTGCCCAGTACTGTACGTGTGTATTAATGACTGAGAATGTTGGAATATATGAATTACTACTGCATGCTAAAAACCACTTTGGCATCTCCATTACAAGTCCAGTTGTCATACCACCACGCTCTATCCTCTCTCTCTCTCTCTCTCTCTCTCTCTCTCTCTCTCTCTCTCTCTCTCTCTCTCTCTCTCTCTCTCTCTCTCTCTCTCTCTCTCTCTCTCTCTCTCTCTCTCTCCTCTCCTCTCCTCTCCTCTCATCTCCTCTCCTCTCACATCTCTCTCCTTCTCTCTCTCTCTCTCCTCTCCTCTCATCTCCTCTCCTCTCTCTCTCTCTCTCCCACTCTCTCTCTCTCTCTCACTCCTCTCTCATCTCTCTCCCTCCCTCTCTCTCCAGACACCGGGATCATCAGCAAACAGTAGACATTTGATTTCTGAGTCCAGTGGGTGAGGCCAGGGTGCCTGCACTGTTCTAGTGCCTCGCCAATTCATTGATATATATATGTTGAAGAGGGTGGGGCTCAAGCAGCATCCCTGTCTCACCCCACGCCCTGAGGAAAGAAAATCTGTGTGTTTATTACAAATTTTAACTGCTCACTTGTTGTTTGTGTATTGATTATGTAATGTAATATGTTTTTCCCCCAACACTGTTTTCCATCAATTTGTACTGTAGCAGACCCTCATGCCAAATTGAGTCAAAAGCTTTTTTTTAAATCAACAAACCATGAGAAGACTTTGCTTTTGTTTGCATATTCCACGGTAGTAATTGGGGTCAAATTTGTATCCACGTTTGTAGATTGGGGTGATCAGTACTTGGTTCCAAACATTAAGGAAAATGCCAGAGCTGAGGATAATGTTAAAGAGTTTAAGTAAAGCCAATTGGGGATTTGTGGTCTGTATACTTTATCATTGTGTTTAGTATACCATCAACACCACAAGGCCTTTTGGGGCTGGAGGGTTTGTATTTTGTCCTGTAGTTCGTTCAGTGTAATTGGAGAATCCAGTGGATTCTGATAGTCTTCTGATAGCTGATTCTCGTTTTGTGAATACATTTACTGTATATGTTTATGCTCTTGGTTCTTTGTTATATGGCGAGTTGGAGAGTGGTTTATCTATACTTCTCCATTTTGGATAGATAATTCTTCATGTTGTTGTTTGTTTAGTGTGTTCCAATTTTCCCAGAAGTAGTTAGATTCTATGGATTCTTCAATTACATTGAGCTGATTTCTGACGTAGCTGTTCCTTCTTTTCAGTGTATTTCTGTATTGTTTTAGTGATCACGATAGTGAAGGCATAAAATAAGGTTTTCTGGTTCTCTGTGTTTTTGGTTGGATAGGTTTCTCAATTTCTTTCTTAGGGTTTTTACATTCTTCATCAAACCATTTCTCATTGTTGTGTCATCTTAGTTTTTCTGCCGGAATGCTAAATGTGATATGTTAGCTGGTCAAATATGTTGTTCAGGCTTCCTACTGCCAAGTTTACACCCTTCACTATTGCAGGAAGTTGTCTAAGAGGGATTGGATTGGTTGTTGTATTTTGGTGCGTTTTCTTCCTACTTTCCTTCTATCTATAGCGTTTCTTAATAGTATGCGTTTGTTCGGCTTTGATGCCTCATGGTTGGTTATTGCTCCGTTCAAGTAGATTGTGATTTAGCTGTGATCTGATAGGGATGTCAGTGGGCTGACTGTGAAGGCTCTGAGAGACTCTGGGTTGAGGTCGGTGATGAAGTAGTCTACAGTACTACTGCCAAGAGATGAACGATAGGTGTACCTACCGTAGGAGTCCACTCGAAGCCTACCATTTACTATGTACATAGCCAGTGTGCGACAGAGCAGCAGGAGTTGTGACCAGTTTTTGTTGGTTATGTTGTTGTAGTTGTGCCTAGGGGGCATATGGGGCAGGGAATGCTGTCACCTCCAGGTAGGTGTTTGTTCCACTGTGTGCTGAGGGTGTCAGGTTCCTTGTCCAGTTCTGGCATTTAGGTCACCACAGCCTGGATAATTATTGATCTCCGCCTCTAGGATGGAGAAACTGTCTTCCATTAAAGTATGGGGATTCTAGTGGGTGGATATAGGTAGCACACAGGAGGAAATGTTTCTCTGTTGAGATCAATCAATCAATCACATTTATTTATAAATCAATCAATCAATCAATCAATTTTATTTTATATAGCCCTTCTTACATAAATCCCTTTTTACATCAGCAAATGTCACAAAGTGCTGTACAGAAACCCAGCCTAAAACCCCCAAAAGCAAGCAATGCAGATGTAGAAGCACAGTGGCTAGGAAAAACTCCCTAGAAAGGCAGAAACCTAGGAAGAAACCTAGAGAGGAACCAGGCTCTGAGGGGTGGCCAGTCCTCTTCTGGCTGTGCCAGGTGGAGTTTATAAGAGTACATGGCCATTAAGGCCAGATTGTTTTTCAAGATGTTCAAACATTCATAGATGACCAGCAGGGGTCAAATAATAATCACAGTGGTTGTTGAGAGTGCAACAGGTCAGTACCTCAGGAGTAAATGTCAGTTGGCTTTTCATAGCTGAGCATTCAGAGGGTCGAGACAGTAGGTGCAGTAGAGAGAGAGAGTCAAAAACCAGCAGGTCCGGGACAAGGCAGAAGGCAGAAGAGTTGAAACTGGAGCAGCAGCACGACCAGGTGGACTGGGGACAAAGCCAGGAGTCATCGGCCAGGTAGTCCTGAGGCATGGTCCTGGGCTCAGGTCCTCTTGGAGGGAGGGAGAGAGAGAATTAGGGAGCATACTTAAATTCACACAGGACACCTGATAAGACAGGTTAATTACACCAGATATAACAGACTGACCCTAGCCCCCCGGCACACGGACTATTGCAGCATTGCTACTGGAGGCTGAGACGGGGACGGGGGCGATGGACACTGTGCCATCCGACGATTCCTCCGGACAGGGCCAACCAGGCAGGATATAACCCCACCCACTTTTCCAAAGCACAAGCCCCCACACCACTAGAGGGATATCAACAGACCACCAATTTACTACCCTGAGACAAGGCTGAGTGTAAGCGCACAAAGATCTCCTCCCACTGCACAAGCCCGAGTGGGTGTAAAACCGGAAAGGAAGATCACGTCTGTGACTCAACCCACTCAAGTGACCCACCCCCTCCTAGGGACGGGCATGGAAAGCACTAGCAAGCCAGTGACTCAGCCCCGTAAGGGTCAGGGGAGGCAGAGAATCCCAGTGGAGAGACGGGAGCGACCAGGCAGAGACAGCAACGGCGTTCAAGATAATTTCCTTTTGAATTTCTAGCCAGATGTAAAATGTTCCTGTTTTGATTAATTTAATAGAGTTAGTTAAGTCTGCTCTATACCAAATTAGCATACCCCCTGAGTCCCTTCCCTGTTTCACACCTGGTAGTTTGGCGGATGGGACTACCAGCTCTCTGTAACCTAGAGGGCAACCAGTGGGTCCATCTCCTCGATTCCATGTTTCTTGTAGGATGACAATGTCTGTGGTATTTGACATGGGGGTGTTAGGAGGGTGGGATCCCCTGGATTTGGGGTTCTTCATTTATCTGTCCTGCTGTGATGTCGAGGCTATGGTCAGGGTCTGGGGTGGACTGTGCTGCTATGGTGTCGAGACTTTGGTCAGGATCTGAGTTGGGCTGTTCTGGCTTCTCTGGGGGAGTGGCCTGCTCTCTCATGGGTTGTTCTCTGTCACACCTCATCTTTTCACCTCCTCCAGCACTCTCATCTCCTCTTCTAGTGCTCTCAACTTCTCCTGCTGCTGGGCCTCCTCCTTCCGCTCCTCCTCTTTCTCCTGTTGAAGTTGTCTCACCACAGTCTAGAGTGAAGACACATCTCGCTCCTACGGCTCTCTGGGTCTGGTTGAGGGGTGTTGTTGTGCTGGGTCTGTGCTGACTGGACTGTGTTCACCTGCTGTTCCAGCTCCACCTGCCTTTCCTCCAGCTGGGTGAATGTATCCTTCATTTAATTGAGGGAATAGTGCTCTCTCTCTCTCCCTCCCCTCCCCTCCCTCTCTCTCTCTCTCTCTCTCTCTCTCTCTCTCTCTCTCTCTCTCTCTCTCTCTCCCCTCCCTTTCTCTCTCTCTTTCTCTCCCTCCCCTTCCTCCCTTCCTCTCTCTCTTTCTCTCTCTCTCCCATCCCTTCCTCTCTCTCTCTCCCCTCCCTCCCTCCCTCCTCTCTCTCTCTCCCTCCCCTCCCTCCCTCCCTCCCTCCCCCCCCTCTCTCTCTCTCTGTCTCTCTTGCTCTCTCTCCTACCTCCCTCCCTCCTTCCTCCTTCCCTCCCTCCATCTCTCCCTCCCTCCCTCCCTCTCCTCCCTAGTTGGACCATGTTGGTTTGTCTTCCAGAGAGCGCTTAGGGAGACAGACACCTCCTATTTATCATACTGTATTATACTGGCTCTAACAACACAACACTGGTACGCACAGCATACAGTCCTCAATTAGATTATACTGGCTCCAACAACACAACACTGATACTCATTTCAATTACAACATATTAGTTCCGTTTTCAGATTATGCTCCAATGGCTCCAATGTATAAAGCTCGTTCATCATTTAGTCCTGCATAATATGATGGTATGAGGCTCTTCATCATTTAACCAACCATGGGTATATATATCTACACAGGCATTCCCGGAAACTACTATTTATGGACCAAGGACCCAATTTGATTATCTTAGCTATCTCATTGATCATTGAGCTCAGCTCTCTCTCTCTCTCTCTCTCTCTCTCTCTCTCTCTCTCTCTCTCTCTCTCTCTCTCTCTGGTTTCTGACACGTTTGAAAGCACTCACAATGAGTCTTGACTTCCTGTGTTTGTCTGTTTGGTTGCCTTTGGTTCCAGCTGAACTACACTCCATTCATGTGAAATACCCCATCTCAGTTTCCCATCGAGTCTTACCCCTTCCCCCTCGCCACTGGCACTCTCCATTGTAGATATTACCACACAGCTTCCTCCTGGCAACAATCGTGTGACCACCAACACCCAGCCATCACCATGGCGATGCCAGGCCGTCGCCATGGCCGCGGTCAATTGATTGGCAGGTGCTGTGATGGATGTCCTGTATCGGCCAATGACTGGCCAACGTTTATGTCGCCATGTTCTGACAACCTGCTGTGGTCCCAGCTGACTGTGGAACAGTATTGAATAAGGCAGCAGACCTGTGTTCAAATAGCATTTGAAATATTTCAGATACGTTGAGCGTTTGCTTTAGCCTGCCTGAAGTGCCAGGTGGGCGGGGTTTGCAGTTTGGTTTGGTCCCATTGGGCGACGAAAGATCAATCAAGCACAGCTATGGTATTTTAAAGATTTCAAATTGTATTTGAAATCCTGTCAAAACACCAGTGAACCTAATAGAATGAATGGCCCAGTGTATAACAGTGTACTGTAAGGCTTCAGCACTACAAAGCCTCTGGTCGGAGGCTCCACTCAGAACTGTCAGAGCTGTTCTGATGTTTCATTTATAGTTTTATTATGTATATCATTCTATAGAAACATGTTGACACAAGCCATTGAATTGCATATAGAATCCCTTTGACAGAAGCATTCTTCTAGCCTATGACAGATTGGACCTTTCATTAGCTTCTCATAATGCATGTTTTTGTATGGTCTGATGGTTTGATGTTGATGTCACGATTCAAGTCAACTACCACTTGAATTATGAGCATTTTATAACCTTCAAATTGTAGCTCCAAATTGTAAGGAATTGCGTGCATTATCTGAAGATTAAACAATGGGGGAAAGTAGAGACACTGGCACAGACACTTGCAGACGCACGCACACGCACACACACACACACGCACACACGCACACGCACGCACGCATACGCAGATCGCACACGCACGCACGCACACACACACACACACACACACACACACACACACACACACACACACACACACACACACACACACACACACACACACACACACACACACACACACACACACACACACACACACACACACACACACACACACACACACTGAGGCTGTCACAGGCCTGGGAGAACAAATGATGAAGTCTGACTGGTGCTTTTAAAATGAGGCCCTCTTCTCTTCGCCACATTTAATTAAAAAACACATTGTCTGCACAGATTCATATTATTTCCAGTAAAGAATAAGAAGGCTCCCTACAGACAAAATCAAATAACTTCCCCCCACCTTAGATATATCACATTATAACGCTCCCCTTATAGTCATTGCTTTCATTAAAGACTCCCCAGCTAAATGCTCTGGCTACATGAACATTTATGCTCTGTTTGTGTGCGTGTGTGTGTGTGTGTATGCTTGTGTGTTTGTCCCTTTGAGAATATGTGTGTGCGTGTGTGTGTATGAGTGGGTGGAGTGACGGTTGCAGTGAAGTGACAAGGTGAAGCAAGGCAAGTCCACCCTGAGTTTAACCTTTTACTGCAGCGGAGCTAAGTCAGGGTCACATAGAGTGTTTCTTGGTAGTCTTAAACAAATCTACTTTGAAACAAAAGTATACACCTTAGGTTTAAGAAAACGAAGACAACTGTACCGAGTTAAAACGTATTCAATTTTGAGTTTGCATCCCAATATTACACTTTATATACATCACAGAAGACTGAAATATAACAAAACTGTTTGACATAGAAATACTGGATTTTCTGCATTGAAAAATATATATAATTTGAATTAATTCTGAAATAATAAAAAATATTTAATAACATTCCACCCATGAGGCCACTAGGTCATTTGACTGCAGGAAAGGGCTACGAGAGCCCCATAAAGCCCCATAGATCCCCATAAAGCCCCACAGAGCCCCATAAAGCCCCATAGAGCCCCATAAAGCCCCACAGAGCCCCATAAAGCCCCCACAGGGACCCATAACGCCCCACAGAGCCCCATAAAGCCGCATTGGGCCCCATAAAGCTCCATTGGGCCCCATAAAGCCCCATTGGGCCCCATAACGCCCCACAGAGCCCCATAAAGCCCCATAGGGACCCATAACACCCCACAGAGCCCCATAACGCTCCACAGAGCCCCATAAAGCCCCATAGGGACCCATAACACCCCACAGAGCCCCATAACGCCCCACAGAGCCCCATAAAGCCCCATAGGGACCCATAACACCCCACAGAGCCCCATAATGCCCCATAGAGACCCATAAAGCCCCATTGGGCCCCATAACGCCCCATGGAGCCCCATAAAGCCCCATAAAGCCACATAGGGCCCCATGCCTCCTCTGGCTGTGACACTAAGGTTCAGTGACTGAACATCAGGTCCACCAGTGGGAATATAAACACTCTGTCTCCCAGTCAGTCACAGCCAGGAATAAAGGCATACAAATAATGTAAAGATTAGTAGTAGAACACTTTGGCAGTAGAACACTTTAAATTCGTTTTGAAAGTTAAAGTTAAAGTATAGAAAGTTAAAGATGTTCAGTTGATTATGTTTGAATTGAAGGAGTTAAAACGCAATATTATACTTAATTCATAACCACTAGTTGAAGGGGACAAAGTCAGGTCGTGTACATTTTTTATATTGACCAGATGTCTAATGTATGAATCCTGAATGATGTCTGTTAATGTGATATTCAGTCATAATGGTCCTCTCTGTTACTCTCTCTCCTGTCCTAATACCTGTGAGTCTCGGACACAACCCACTGGCTCTTCACTGTGTTACTCTCTCTCCCCATCCTAATGCCTGCACTCTTAGAAGAAAGGGGTTCCAAAAGAGTTCTGCGGCCGTCACCATAGGATCATGTTTTTGTTCCAGGTAGAACTCTTTTGGGTTCAATGTAGAACCCTCGGTGGAAGGTTTCTACATGGAACCCAAAAGGGTTCTACCTGGAACCAAAAGGGTTCTACCTGGAACCAAAAGGGTTCTACCTGAAACCAAAAGGGGTTATTCAAAGGGTTCTCCTATGGGGACAGCTGAAGAACCCTTTTTGGTTCTAGATAGCTCCTTTTTTTAAGACAATGTGCTGCCACTTCACTGGGACAATGTGCTGCCACTTCACTGGGACAATGTGCTGCCATTTCACTGGGACAATGTGCTGCCACTTCACTGGGACAATGTGCTGCCACCTCACTGGGACAATGTGCTGCCACTTCACTGGGACAATGTGCTGCCACTTCACTGGGACAATGTGCTGCCACTTCACTGGGACAATGTGCTGCCACCTCACTGGGACAATGTGCTGCCACTTCACTGGGTAATGTGCTGCCACCTCACTGGGACAATGTGCTGCCACTTCAATGGGACAGCGTGCTGCCACTTCACTGGGACAATGTGCTGCCATTTTCACTGGGACAATGTGCTGCCACTTCACTGGGACAATGCTGCCACTTCACTGGGTAATGTGCTGCCACCTCACTGGGACAATGTGCTGCCATTTCACTCAGACAACGTGCTGCCATTTCACTGGGACAATGTGCTGCCACTTCACTGGGACAATGTGCTGCCATTTCACTGGGACAATGTGCTGCCATTTCACTGGGACAATGTGCTGCCATTTCACTGGGACAATGTGCTGCCACTTCACTGGGACAATGTGCTGCCACTTCACTGGGACAATGTGCTGCCACTTTACTGGGACAATGTGCTGCCACTTCACTGGGACAATGTGCTGCCACTTCACTGGGTAATGTGCTGCCACCTCACTGGGACAATGTGCTGCCACTTCACTGGGTAATGTGCTGCCACCTCACTGGGACAATGTGCCGGCACTTCACTCAGACAACGTGCTGCCATTTCACTGGGACAATGTGCTGACACTTCGCTCAGACAACATACTGGACAATTTGCTGACACTTCACTCAGACAACATGCTGGACAATGTGCTGCCACTTCACTGAGACAATGTGCTGCCATTTCACTGGGACAACGTGCTGCCACTTCATTGGGACAAAGTGCTGACATTTCACTGGGACAATGTGCTGCCACCTCATTGGGACAAAGTGCTGACATTTCACTGGGACAATGTGCTGCCACTTCATTGGGACAATGTGCTGCCACTTCACTGGGACAACGTACTGCCACTTCACTGGGACAATGTGCTGCCACCTCACTGGGACAACGTGCCGGCACTTCACTAAGACAACGTGCTGCCATTTCACTGGGACAATATGCTTCCACTTCACTGGGACAATGTGCTTGCCACTTCATTGGGACAATGTGCTGCCACTTCACTGGGACAATGTGCTGCCACCTCACTGGGACAATGTCTGCCATTTCACTGGGACAATGTCGCCACTTCATTGGGACAATGTGCTGCCACTTCACTGGGACAATGCTGCCACCTCACTGGGACAACGTGCCATTTCACTGGGACAATGTGCTGCCACTTCACTGGGACAATGTGCTGCCACCTCACTGGGACAATGTGCTGCCATTTCACTGGGACAATGTGCTGCCACTTCATTGGGACAATGTGCTGCCACTTCACTGGGACAATGTGCTGCCACCTCACTGGGACAACGTGCTGCCACTTCACTGCTGGACAATGTGCTGACACTTCGCTCAGACAACATACTGGACAATTTGCTGCCACTTCACTCAGACAACATGCTGGACAATGTGCTGCCACTTCACTGGGACAATGTGCTGCCATTTCACTGGGACAACATGCTGCCACTTCATTGGGACAATGGGCTGCCACCTCACTGGGACAACGTGCTGACATTTCACTGGGACAACGTGCTGCCACTTCACTGGGACAATGTGCTGCCACTTCACTCAGACAACGTGCTGCGATTTCACTGGGACAATGTGCCTGCCACTTCACTGGGACAAAGTGCTGCCACTTCACTGGGACAATGTGCTGCCACTTCACTGGGACAATGTGCTGCCATTTCACTGGGACAATGTCTGCCACTTCACTGGGACAACATGCTGGACAATGTGCTGACACTTCGCTCAGACAACTTACTGGACAATTTGCTGCCACTTCACTCAGACAACATGCTGGACAATGTGCTGCCACTTCACTGGGACAATGTGCTGCCACTTCACTGGGACAAGTGCTGCCACTTCACTGGGACAATGTGCTGCCAGGCTATGCCACTGCTAACCCATCTGTTCCCATGGGGAGATTGAGCTTGTTATTGAATCAGACTGTTAGTTCTGGCCTTGAGTGATGAATCCTAGCCCAGATATACAGGCAAACTGTGACGAGTACTGAGGATACGAAGAGGCAGGATGCAGGAATCAACAATGTAAAGGTTTACTTAACACTGAGCAAGAGAACAACAAAGAGTGAGTACATGACATGACACTAACAATCACACACAACACAACACTGAACAGACCAGGGCTATAGAGGGGTGGTGATGAGATGATGAGGTGCAGGTGTGCTGGTGGGTGATTAGGGTATGTTGGGTTTCCATTCCGGTGTTGCCGAGGTGTTGCGCTCAGACCGGTGGCTCAGTAGACCGGCACACCTGCACCTCATCAAATCAGAGCGCCGGAGGGGAGCAACGGGTGGAGATGTGACAGTACCCCCCCCCCCCCGGACGCGCGGCCCCCGCCGCAGGACATCACCATCCAGGAGGACGACCCCGAGGACGAGGAGCGGGCCGGTGGAAGTCCAGGAATAAGGTTGGGATCCAGAACGTCCCCCAGCCGGAACCCAGCTTCTCTCCTCAGGACCCATACCCCTCCCAGTCCACCAGGTAACGTAGCCGTCCAGCAGGTCCCTCACCGCATACGCCGGGACTCCCATCAATGTCCAGGGCGGGGGGGCATACCCAAGGGACGGCATCCGCCAGAGGATCAGGAACCACCGGCCTGAGGAGAGACACATAAAAGTGGGTGAGACACGGTAGTGAGTGGGAAGGAGCAGCCGGTACGATACCTCATTTATCCGCCGGAGGACTTTAAAGCGGCCCCCACAAATCGGGGGCTCAGTTTCTTGCAGGGCAGAGCGGAGATGGAGGTTTTTAGTGGACAGCCAGGCACGATCCCCAGGCTGGAATACGGGGGCCTCATTGCGGTGGCGGTCGGCTTGGTCCTTCTGCCGACGAATGGCCCTCTGGAGATGGACATGGCCGGCGTCCCAGACCTGTCCGGCCCTACGGAACCACTCGTCGACAGCGGGTGCATCGGTCTGGCTGGGTGTCGAAGGGGCCAGGGCCGGCTGGTTCCCCAGGACGCACTGGAAGGGATGAGCCCAGTGGAGGAGTGAACGAGGGAGTTCTGGGCATATTCTGCCCAGGGAAGAAACCTCGACCCCTCACCCTGCCGGTCCTGACAGTGGCAACGAAAAAATCTCCCCAGCTCCTGGTTCATGCGCTCCACCTGCCCATTCAACTGAGGCCTATACCCGGAAGTGAGGCTGGCCGTGGCCACAATCTTCTCCAGGAAAGCCTTCCACACTGAATTGGGGGCCACGGTTCGAGACGATGCCCTCCGGAAGTCCATTGTGCCGGAAGACCTGTTGGAACAGGACCTCAGTGACCTGGAGAGCAGAAGGAGAGACCAGTTAATGGCAAAAAACGGCATGATTTGGAGAACCGTCTCACGACCACCAGGATTGTGGTGAAGCCATCAGAACGTGGGAGGTCGGTGACAAAGTCTATGGACAGATGTGACCAAGGTCGCTGAGGCACTGGGGAGAGGAACTACTATGCCTGCCGGGCGTTCCGAGGTGTCTTCGTTTGGGCACATACGGAACAGGAGTTGATATAGTGGGAGACATCAGTAGTAAAGGTGGGCCACCAGTATTTTTTGTGAGAGAGAATGTAGGGTGTGCGTAGTACCGAGTGCCCTGCCGTAAGGATGGTGTGCGCCCAGATCAGCAAGTGGTCACGGACCCTGGCTGCGCCCTCCAGCCAGTGTCTCCATTCCTCCAGAGCGAGGACCACCGCCAACAGC
>NW_025535937.1:52500-55000 GCF_020615455.1 Coregonus clupeaformis | reverse complement strand
TCCACACACCGTTCCATTCCGCACGCCGTTCCATTCCGCACGCTGCACACCGTTCCATTCCGCACGCTGCACACCGTTCCATTCCGCACGCCGTTCCATTCCGCACGCCGCACACCACTCCATTCCGCACGCTGCACACCGTTCCATTCCACACACCGTTCCATTCCGCACGCCGTTCCATTCCGCACGCTGCACACCGTTCCATTCCGCACGCTGCACACCGTTCCATTCCGCACGCCATTCCATTCCACACGCTGCACACCGTTCCATTCCGCACGCCGCACACCATTCCATTCCGCACGCCGTTCCATTCCGCACTCCGCACACCGTTCCATTCCGCACACCGTTCCATTCCGCACGCCGTTCCATTCCGCACGCCATTCCGCATGCCGTTCCATTCCGCACACTGCACGCCGTTCCATTCCGCACGCTGCACACTGTTCCATTCCGCACACCGTTCCATTCTGCACGCCGTTCCATTCCGCACGCCGCACACCGTTCCATTCTGCACGCCGTTCCATTCCGCACTCCGCACACCGTTCCATTCCGCACACCGTTCCATTCCGCACGCTGCACACCGTTCCATTCTGCACACCGTTCCATTCCGCATGCTGCACACCGTTCCATTCCGCACGCCGTTCCATTCCACACGCTGCACACCGTTCCATTCTGCACACCGTTCCATTCCGCATGCTGCACACCCGTTCCATTCTGCCACGCCGTTCCATTCCGCACGCGCTACACCGTTCCATTCTGCACGCCCGTTCCATTCCGCACTCCGCATACCGTTCCATTCCGCACACCGTTCCATTTCGTACGCCGCACACTTGTTCCATTCCGCACGCTGCCGCTCGTTCCATTCCGCACGCCGTTCCATTCCGCACGCTGCACACGTTCCATTCCGCACGCTGCACGTCGTTCCATTCCGCACACCGTTCCATTCCGCACGCTGCACGCTCGTTCCATTCCGCACACCGTTCCATTCCGCACGCTGCACACCATTCCATTCCACCACGCCGCACACCGTTCCATTCCGCACGCTGTTCCATTCCGCAGGTGTGTGTAGGAATGAAACATGCTTTATGAATCTATTAGCCATTCCTCCTTCTCTTTCTCTGAGACGTTTATCCCTCACTCTGAGACGTTCATCCCTCACTCTGAGACGTTCATCCCTCACTCTGAGACGTTTATCCCTCACTCGGAGGCGTTCATCCCTCACTCTGAGACGTTCATCCCTCACTCTGAGTCGTTCATCCCTCACTCTGAGACGTTCATCCCTCACTCTGAGGCGTTCATTCCTCACTCCATATGGAGGGCCCTGTTACCATATGGAGGGCCCAGTTACCATGTGGAGGGCCCTGTTACTATGTGGATGGCCCTGTTACCATGTGGATGGCCCTGTTACCATGTGGATGGCCCTGTTACTATGTGGATGGCCCTGTTACCATATGGAGGGCCCAGTTACTATGTGGAGGGCCCAGTTACTATGTGGAGGGCCCAGTTACTATGTGGATGGCCCTGTTACCATGTGGATGGCCCTGTTACTATGTGGATGGCCCTGTTACCATGTGGATGGCCCTGTTACCATATGGAGGGCCCTGTTACTATGTGGATGGCCCTGTTACTATGTGGATGGCCCTGTTACCATGTGGATGGCCCTGTTACCATGTGGATGGCCCTGTTACCATATGGTGGGCCCTGTTACTATGTGGATGGCCCTGTTACTATGTGGATGGCCCTGTTACTATGTTGATGGCCCTGTTACCATGTGGATGGCCCTGTTACCATATGGAGGGCCCTGTTACATGTGGATGGCCCTGTTACTATGTGGATGGCCCTGTTACCATGTGGATGGCCCTGTTACCATGTGGATGGCCTGTTACCATATGGATGGCCCTGTTACCATGTGGATGGCCCTGTTACCATATGGAGGGCCCTGTTACTATGTGGATGGCCCTGTTACTATGTGGATAGCCCTGTTACTATGTGGATGGCCCTGTTACTATGTGGATGGCCCTGTTACTATGTGGATGGCCCTGTTACCATGTGGATGGCCCTGTTACTATGTGGATGGCCCTGTTACCATGTGGATGGCCCTGTTACTATGTGGATGGCCCTGTTACCATGTGGAGGGCCCTGTTACTATGTGGAGGGCCCCTGTTACTATGTGGATGGCCATGTTACTATGTGGATGGCCCTGTTACCATGTGGATGGCCCTGTTACTATGTGGATGGCCCTGTTACCATGTGGATGGCCCTGTTACCATATGGAGGGCCCTGTTACTATGTGGATGGCCCTGTTACTATGTGGATGGCCCTGTTACTATGTGGATGGCCCTGCTACTATGTGGATGGCCCTGCTACTATGTGGATGGCCCTGTTACCATGTGGAGGGCCCTGTTACTATGTGGATGGCCCAGTTACTATGTTGATGCCCCTGTTACTATGTTGATGCCCTTGTTACTATGTTGATGCCCTTGTTACTATGTTGATGCCCTTG
>NW_025535937.1:42500-47500 GCF_020615455.1 Coregonus clupeaformis | reverse complement strand
TGTGTCTCTCACCCGCTCACATTAAACGAGCGTCAGTGACGGCCTCTCGTCCCGAGTAGGCAACAACATGGAGAGTTTGTTCTCGGATCTCAAAAAAACGTGTCTGGGACAGCTAACTCGGGCGCAAAAATCATGTAGTGTACGCCTGGCTTAAAGCTCAGCCCTCGTTGTATATGTGGCAGCTATATCTCTGCAGCTGCTCAGTGTCATTCTGTCTGTGTGTCTCTAACTCTAAACTTTGCAGTGTGTTTCTTTTGACTTTGCTAACGGAGGGTTATTGAAATATCTCTCCCCTCCTCCTCCTCTTCTGGCCCTCTCCAGTAACAGCTGCTGATTGCATTTTGACTGATTATTGTTATGAAGCTGTAAATCACCAACAGAGTGTGGAGGGAGGTGGGGTAAAGAGAGAGGGATGAAATAGAGAGAGAGAAAGAGAGAAAATCACAGACAGAGAAACATATAGAAAGACAGTGAGAGAGGAGAAAGAGAAGGAGAAAGGAGAGAAACGATGAGTCAGCTTGCCCAGGTTTAGACAGGTTTAGACAGGTTTAGACGGGTTTAGACGGGTTTAGACGGGTTTAGACAGGTTTAGACAGGGTTAGATAGAGTTAGACAGGTTTAGACAGGTTTCGACAGGTTTCGACAGGTTTAGATTGGTTTAGACAGGTTTAGAGATATAAGCATTGGACAGTAGCCGTTAACTTTCACTCCACTACAAACCAACTACTACTGGAGTTAGTCCAACCCTCTACAACTGGAGTTAGTCCAACCCTCTACTACTGGAGTTAGTCCAACCCTCTACTACTGGAGTTAGTCCAACCCACTACTACTGGAGTTAGTCCAACCTACTACTACTGGAGTTAGTCCAACCAACTACTACTGGAGTTAGTCCAACCTACTACTACTGGAGTTAGTCCAACCTACTACTACTGGAGTTAGTCCAACCCTCTACTACTGGAGTTAGTCCAACCCACTACTACTGGAGTTAGTCCAACCTACTACTACTGGAGTTAGTCCAACCAACTACTACTGGAGTTAGTCCAACCTACTACTACTGGAGTTAGTCCAACCTACTACTACTGGAGTTAGTCCAACCCTCTACTACTGGAGTTAGTCCAACCCTCTACTACTGGAGTTAGTCCAACCTACTACTACTGGAGTTAGTCCAACCCTCTCTACTGGAGTTAGTCCAACCCTCTAATACTGGAGTTAGTCCAATCCTCTACTACTGGAGTTAGTCCAACCCTCTCTACTGGAGTAAGTCCAACCCTCTACTACTGGAGTTAGTCCAACCCTCTACTACTGGAGTTAGTCCAACCCTCTACTACTGGAGTTAGTCCAACCCTCTCTACTGGAGTTAGTCCAACCCTCTACTACTGGAGTTAGTCCAACCCTCTACTACTGGAGTTAGTCCAACCCTCTACTACTGGAGTTAGTCCAACCTACTACTACTGGAGTTAGTCCAACCCTCTCTTACTGGAGTTAGTCCAACCCTCTACTACTGGAGTTAGTACAACTCTATACTACTGGAGTTAGTCCAACCCTCTCTACTGGAGTTAGTCCAACCCTCTACTACTGGAGTTAGTCCAACCCTCTCTACTGGAGTTAGTCCAACCCTCTCTACTGGGTTAGTCCAACCTACTATTACTGGAGTTAGTCCAACCCTCTACTACTGGAGTTAGTCCAACCTACTACTACTGGAGTTAGTCCAACCCACTACTACTGGAGTTAGTCCAACCCTCTACTACTGGAGTTAGTCCAACCCTCTCTACTGGAGTTAGTCCAACCCTCTCTACTGGAGTTAGTCCAACCTACTACTACTGGAGTTAGTCCAACCCTCTACTACTGGAGTTAGTCCAACCTACTACTACTGGAGTTAGTCCAACCTCTCTACTGGAGTTAGTCCAACCCTCTACTACTGGAGTTAAGTACAACTCTATACTACTGGAGTTAGTCCAACCCTCTCTACTGGAGTTAGTCCAACCCTCTCTACTGGAGTTAGTCCAACCCTCTAATACTGGAGTTAGTCCAACCCTCTCTACTGGAGTTAGTCCAACCAACTACTACTGGAGTTAGTCCAACCTACTACTACTGGAGTTAGTCCAACCTACTACTACTGGAGTTAGTCCAACCCTCTACTACTGGAGTTAGTCCAACCCACTACTACTGGAGTTAGTCCAACCTACTACTACTGGAGTTAGTCCAACCAACTACTACTGGAGTTAGTCCAACCTACTACTACTGGAGTTAGTCCAACCTACTACTACTGGAGTTAGTCCAACCCTCTACTACTGGAGTTAGTCCAACCCTCTACTACTGGAGTTAGTCCAACCTACTACTACTGGAGTTAGTCCAACCTCTCTACTGGAGTTAGTCCAACCCTCTAATACTGGAGTTAGTCCAATCCTCTACTACTGGAGTTAGTCCAACCCTCTCTACTGGAGTTAGTCCAACCCTCTACTACTGGAGTTAGTCCAATCCTCTACTACTGGAGTTAGTCCAACCCTCTCTACTGGAGTTAGTCCAACCTACTACTACTGGAGTTAGTCCAACCCTCTCTACTGGAGTTAGTCCAACCCTCTACTACTGGAGTTAGTCCAACCCTCTACTACTGGAGTTAGTCCAACCCTCTACTACTGGAGTTAGTCCAACCCTCTACTACTGGAGTTAGTCCAACCCTCTCTACTGGAGTTAGTCCAACCCTCTACTACTGGAGTTAGTCCAACCCTCTACTACTGGAGTTAGTCCAACCCTCTACTACTGGAGTTAGTCCAACCTACTACTACTGGAGTTAGTCCAACCCTCTCTACTGGAGTTAGTCCAACCCTCTACTACTGGAGTTAGTACAACTCTATACTACTGGAGTTAGTCCAACCCTCTCTACTGGAGTTAGTCCAACCCTCTACTACTGGAGTTAGTCCAACCCTCTCTACTGGAGTTAGTCCAACCCTCTCTACTGGAGTTAGTCCAACCTACTACTACTGGAGTTAGTCCAACCCTCTACTACTGGAGTTAGTCCAACCTACTACTACTGGAGTTAGTCCAACCCACTACTACTGGAGTTAGTCCAACCTCTACTACTGGAGTTAGTCCAACCCTCTCTACTGGAGTTAGTCCAACCCTCTCTACTGGAGTTAGTCCAACCTACTACTACTGGAGTTAGTCCAACCCTCTACTACTGGAGTTAGTCCAACCTACTACTACTGGAGTTAGTCCAACCCTCTCTACTGGAGTTAGTCCAACCCTCTACTACTGGAGTTAGTACAACTCTATACTACTGGAGTTAGTCCAACCCTCTCTACTGGAGTTAGTCCAACCCTCTCTACTGGAGTTAGTCCAACCCTCTAATACTGGAGTTAGTCCAACCCTCTCTACTGGAGTTAGTCCAACCCTCTAATACTGGAGTTAGTCCAACCCTCTCTACTGGAGTTAGTCCAACCCTCTACTACTGGAGTTAGTCCAACCCTCTACTACTGGAGTTAGTCCAACCCTCTACTACTGGAGTTAGTCCAACCTACTACTACTGGAGTTAGTCCAACCCTCTCTACTGGAGTTAGTCCAACCCTCTACTACTGGAGTTAGTCCAACCCTCTCTACTGGAGTTAGTCCAACCCTCTCTACTGGAGTTAGTCCAACCTACTACTACTGGAGTTAGTCCAACCCTCTACTACTGGAGTTAGTCCAACCTACTACTACTGGAGTTAGTCCAACCCACTACTACTGGAGTTAGTCCAACCCTCTACTACTGGAGTTAGTCCAACCCTCTCTACTGGAGTTAGTCCAACCCTCTACTACTGGAGTTAGTACAACTCTATACTACTGGAGTTAGTCCAACCCTCTCTACTGGAGTTAGTCCAACCCTCTACTACTGGAGTTAGTCCAACCCTCTCTACTGGAGTTAGTCCAACCCTCTACTACTGGAGTTAGTACAACTCTATACTACTGGAGTTAGTCCAACCCTCTCTACTGGAGTTAGTCCAACCAACTACTACTGGAGTTAGTCCAACCAACTACTACTGGAGTTAGTCCAACCAACTACTACTGGAGTTAGTCCAACCCTCTCTACTGGAGTTAGTCCAACCAACTACTACTGGAGTTAGTCCAACCCACTACTACTGGAGTTAGTCCAACCCTCTACTACTGGAGTTAGTCCAACCCTCTAATACTGGAGTTAGTCCAACCAACTACTACTGGAGTTAGTCCAACCCTCTACTACTGGAGTTAGTCCAACCCTCTACTACTGGAGTTAGTCCAACCAACTACTACTGGAGTTAGTCCAACCCTCTACTACTGGAGTTAGTCCAACCCTCTCTACTGGAGTTAGTCCAACCAACTACTACTGGAGTTAGTCCAACCCTCTACTACTGGAGTTAGTCCAACCCTCTACTACTGGAGTTAGTCCAACCCACTACTACTGGAGTTAGTCCAACCCTCTACTACTGGAGTTAGTCCAACCCACTACTACTGGAGTTAGTCCAACCCTTTACTACTGGAGTTAGTCCAACCCTCTCTACTGGAGTTAGTCCAACCCGCTAATACTGGAGTTAGTCCAACCCTCTACTACTGGAGTTAGTCCAACCCTCTCTACTGGAGTTAGTCCAACCCTCTATTACTGGAGTTAGTCCAACCCTCTCTACTGGAGTTAGTCCAACCCTCTATTACTGGAGTTAGTCCAACCTCTCTACTGGAGTTAGTCCAACCCGCTAAACTGGAGTTAGTCCAACCCACTACTACTGGAGTTAGTCCAACCCTCTATTACTGGAGTTAGTCCAACCCTCTCTACTGGAGTTAGTCCAACCCTCTATTACTGGAGTTAGTCCAACCCTCTCTACTGGAGTTAGTCCAACCCGCTAAACTGGAGTTAGTCCAACCCACTACTACTGGAGTTAGTCCAACCCTCTATTACTGGAGTTAGTCCAACCCTCTACTACTGGAGTTAGTCCAACCCACTACTACTGGAGTTAGTCCAACCCTCTAATACTGGAGTTAGTCCAACCCTC
>NW_025535937.1:25000-37500 GCF_020615455.1 Coregonus clupeaformis | reverse complement strand
AAAGCTCCACTTTTGACTCGTCTGTCCATAAAACATTCTTCCAGGAGTTTTTGACGATCATCCAGGTGCTTTCAGATGCTTTTTGGCAAACTTGAGTCATATTTTGGGACGACATGTTATGTCTTGTGAAAACCAAAGCTGCATTCCAAAGTAAGAACCTCATACTAATGGTTAACCATGGTGGTGGTAGTGTCATGGTTTGGGATCTTTGCTGCCTCAGGACCTGGATGACTTGCCATCATTGAAGGAACCATGAATTCAGCTCTTTATCAGATCATTCTAAAGGAGAATGTCAGGCCATCCATCCAGGAGCTGAAGCTGAAGCGCAGCTGGGTCATGCAGCAAGACAATGATCCGAAACACACAAGCACGTCTACATCAGAATTGCTGAAAAGCAACACATTTCAAGTTTTGTTGTGACTGAAACAAGCAGTTTTTTTGTGGCGGAGTTGAGACATATACATTTCATTAATACTCTCAGGGACTGTCTGAGTCAACTATTAGCAAAGTGACGTCACGGCTCCGCTGCGAGGACCCCAGAGAGAAGGTGCCCGTGTGTGTGTGTGTGTGTGTGTGTGTGCGCGTGTGTGTGTGTGTGTGTGTGTGTGTGCACGCAGCGAGAGGCAAAAGAGAGGAACACTACAGAGAGTGTGTTTCACAGGACAAAGAGAGCGACAAGTGTGATAATGGCGCCGAAGGAGATGGCTGCCGTTTTACGGGCTCCTAACCAATTGTGCTATTGTGTGTGTGTTCTTTCGCAGTTATTTGTAACTTATTTTGTACATAATGTTTCTGCCACAGTCTCTTGTGTGTGAAAATAGATCCTGGATATCAGGACAGCGATTACTCACCTCGTCATGGACGAATATTTTTTTTTTTCTTTAGAGTTGGACGCAAAGGATTTTCTTCAGACAACCGACAAGGCCTAAATCCCTGTCATTCGCATGAGAAAGAGACGGAGATATCGGGGGCGTAGGTCGGGGGTGCCTTGTAAGATCTGATGGCGAGTGCGTAATCTGCCTCTACCATCAGTCCTATTAGCTAACGTGCAGTCATTGGATAACAAAATAGATTAATTAAGATCACGGATATCCTACCAACGGGACATTAAAAACTGTAATATCTTATGTTTCACCGAGTGGTGGCTGAACAGCTGACATGAATAACATACAGCTGGCTGGGTTTACGCTGCGTCGGCAAGATAGAACAGCTGCCTCCCGGTAAGACAAGGGTGGCGGTCTATGTATTTTGTAAACAACAGCTGGTGCACCGAAATCTAATATTAAGGAAGTCTTGAGGTTTTGCTCACCTGAGGTAGAGTATCTCATGATAAGCTGTAGACCTATATTTTTCGTAGCTGTCTATTTACCATCAGAAACCGATGCTGGCACTAAGACCGCACTCAATGAGCTGTATAACGCCATAAGCAAACAGGAAAATGCTCATCCAGAGGCAGCGCTCCTAGTGGCCGGGGACTTTAATGCAGGGAAACTTAAATCCGTTTTTTACCTCATTTTTAACCAGCATGTTAAATGTGCAACCAGAGGGAAAAAAACTCTAGACCACTTTTACTCCACACACAGAGACGCGTACAAAGCTCTACCTCGCCCCTCCATTTAGAGAATCTCACCATAACTCTATCCTCCTGATTCCTGCTTACAAGCAAAAACTAAAGCAGGAAGCATCAGTGACGGTCAATAAAGAAGTGGTCAGATGACTCAGATGCTGAGCTACAGGACTGTTTTGCTAGCACGGACTGGAATATGTTCCGGGAATCTTCCGATGGCATTAAGGAGTACACCACATCAGTCACTGGCTTCATCAATAAGTGCATCGATGATGACGTCGTCCCCACAGTGATCGTACTTACATAGCCCAACCAGAGGCCTTGGATTACAGGGAACATCCGCACTGAGCTAAAGGGTAGAGCTGCCGCTTTCAAGAAGTGGGACTCTAACCCGGACCCTTATAAGAAATCCCGCTATGCCCTCCGACGAACCATCAAACAGGCAAAATATCAATACAGGACTAAGATTGAATCGTACTACACCGGCTCCGGCGCTCGTTGGATGTGGCAGGGCTTGCAAACTATTACAGACTACAAAGGAAGCACAGCCACGAGCTGCCCGGTGACACGAGCCTACCAGGCCGAGCTAAATTACTTCTATGCTTGCTTCGAGGCAAACAACACTGAAGCATATATGAGAGCATCAGCTGTTCCGACGACTGTGTGATCACGCTCTCCATAGCCGATGTGAGCAAGACCATTAAACAGGTCAACATTCACAAGGCCGCAGGGCCAGATGGATTACAAGGATGTGTACTCCGAGCATGCGCTGACCAACTGGCAAGTATCTTCACTCACTTTTTTCAACTTGTCCCTGACTGAGTCTGCAGACCACCATAGTCCCTGTGCCCAAGGACACTAAGGTAACCTGCCTAAATGACTACCGACCAGCACCCGTAGCACTGACATCTGTAGCCATGAAGTGTTTTGAAAGGCTGGTCATGGCTCACATCAACATAATTATCCCAGAAACCCTAGACCCACTCCAATTTGCATACCACCCCAACAGATCCACGGATGCTACTATCTCTATTGCACTCCACACTGCCCTTTCCCACCTGGACAAAAGGAACACCTACGTCAGAATGCTGTTCATTGACTACAGCTCAGCGTTCAACACCATAGTGCCCTCAAAGCTCATCACTAAGCTAAGGACCCTGGGACTAAACACCTCCCTCTGCAATTGGATCCTGGACTTCCTGACGGGCTGCCCCCAGGTGGTAAAGGTAAGGAACAACACATCTGCCATGCTGATCCTCAACACGGGGGCCCCTCAGGGGTTGCATGCTCAGTCCCTTCCTGTACTCCCTGTTCACCCATGACTGCATGGCCAGGCACAATTCCAACACCATCATTAAGTTTGCCGACGCACAACAGTGGTAGGCCTGAAAACCAACAACAATGAGACAGCCTATAGGGAGGAGGTCAGAGACCTGGTTGTGTGGTGCCAGGATAACAACCTCTCCCTCAACATGATCAAGACAAGGAGATGATTGTGGACTGCAGGAAAAAGAAGAGGACCGAACACTACCCCCATTCTCATCGACGGGGCTGTAGTGGAGCAGGTTGAGAGCTTCAAGTTCCTTGGTGTCCACATCACTAACAAACTATCATGGTCCAAACACACCAAGATAGTCGTGAAGAGGACACGACAACACCTATTCCCCCTCAGGAGACTGAAAAGATTTGGCATGGGTCCTCAAAAAGTTATACAGCTGCACCATCGAGAGCATCCTGACTGGTTGCATCACTGCCTGGTATGGTAAATGCTCGGCCTCCAACCCAAGGCACTACAGAGGGTAGTGCGTACGTCCCATCACATCACTGGGGCCAAGCTTCCTGCCATCCAGGACCTCTACACCAGGCGGTGTCAGAGGAAGGCCCTAAAATTGTCAAAGACTCCAGCCACCCTAGTCATAGACATTTCTCTCTGCTACCGCACGGCAAAGCGGCACCGGAGCGCCAAGTCTAGGTCCAAAAGGCTTCTTTACAGCTTTTACCCCCAAGCCATAAGACTGCTGAACAGCTAATCAAATGGCTACCCGGTCTATTATAAGACGGAAGTGTAATTTTTTTTTACAATTTTTTTTGAAGAATGGGATACAAGAGGACACTTCTTATTAAATTGGACCGGTCAAAAGGGTAGAATAATAGCCTAGTCCTGATGTGACATTAGACATTTTATTATTGGTATTATTCCCTGCCCTCCCTCGCTACAAACAATGACGTTTTCCAGTGTTTGTTGGTTGTATGTTGGGAGAACCTGCTGTGAGACTGCTGTTTTGTATAGGACTGCTGTTTTGAATTGGACTGCTGTTTTGAATTGGACTGCTGTTTTGAATTGGACTGCTGTTTTGAATTGGACTGCTGTTTTGTATAGGACTGCTGTTTTGAATTGGACTGCTGTTTTGTATAGGACTGCGGGTTTTTTATTGGATGTCCTTAGATACATGTGCATGTGAGGTATGTTACAAGATTCTGTGAACAGTGAAATTGTGCCTGTTGAGTTGTTGCTGAAAACATATGATATATTTAATTACTTGAAAAAGAGAATGGTTTTGTTATTTCCGCTGGCTTTAGTGTTACAGGCTTTGGTTTTTCCATTTCTATTTTGAGGTTGGAGGTTAGCGCGTTAGTGCGTCGGGAGCACCGATTGGGTCAGTATGTGTTACACCTGTGCTGGCTTTTCCATCTCATTAGGCGCACAATTGGCCCAGCGTCGTCCAGGGTAGGGGAGGGAATGGCCGGCAGGGATGTAGCTCAGTTGGTAGAGCATGGCGTTTGCAACTCCAGGGTTGTGGGTTTGATTCCCACGGGGGGCCAGTATGAAAAAATAAAAAATGAATGTATGCACTCACTAACTGTAAGTCGCTCTGGATAAGAGCGTTTGCTAAATTACAAAAAAAAAAAAATGAGGCGGATGGTGTTTCACCTGTGCTCGCCCAGGTGATATTTAAGAGTGGCTGGCCCAGGGGCTGCAGTTGTCTTTAGCGATGTGGAGGTCAACACCTTTAGTTGTCTCTCCCTATTTGGTTTTTAGAAAAACAATCCTTTATCTGTTTTCATTTTGCTCCACTGTGTGGTTTTGCTTCCTGTCTCTCAGTTTTAATTTTTTTATTTTAGTCTGCCTCTTCTCGGGCAAATTTAGTGGGCGTTCATGGTGGGTGTCTTTTAGGTTCCAGTTGTTGTGGCTAGTCATCTTCCAGTGGACACCCCCCATGAGTGTCTTTCAGAACCCCTCCTAAAACCCCCGCCTGTTTCGTTTTTAGGTTGTTGGTCAGTGACTCTTTGTTAGTTCCCCCCTTCTGTTTGAGTGACAATTTTTGTTTTTCTTGCTGGGGAACGCAACACTTAGATACTGGGATGTATTGTGGGTTGGTGGCTCTATGCTAATAACCACATACTCTGAGGGACTGTATACATTGAGCTATTTGAGGGTACACTAACTTGTTCCTCCGTCCTATTAGGACAGCTACCACTACCACTAAGTACTGTTGGGAGGTTAAATGTGTTGGGCAACAGGGACACAGCTCTGTTTGTTGCTCAACATCCCAAGGGTAATCTGAGAAGAACCCTACAAAGGCAGGTATTTCCTACCTCCTTACATTATGCTTGAAAACCCCACAAATGTCGCTGAGTTAAAGCAGTTCTGTGTGGAATGGTGGGCCAAAGTTCCTCCACAGCGATGTGAGAGACTGATCAACAACTACAGGAAGCGTTTGGTTGTAGTCATTGCAGCTAAAATTGGAACAACCAGTAAGAGGGCAGTTACTTTTTTCAAACAGGGGCATTGGGTATTGCATAACTTTGTTTATTAAATATATGAAATAAGTATATAAAAAAAGTATTGGTTCACTCAGGTTCCCTTTATATAATATTAGGTTTTGGTTGTAAATCTGATAACATTCAGTGTAAAAAAAAAAATGCAAAAATAGAGAAAATCAGAAAAAGAGCAAATACGTTTTCACGGCACTGTACTAACTCATCCCCTGGTCATCTCATCAGGTAGACAGACAGACAGAGCCTAAGCCTGACCCCTGACCCCCGTCCCTAAACCCCAGTCTACCCTCCAATAACTAGACATACACCTAAGGGTCAAATCAATATCCTCGTGCCCCCTCCTGGGGTTCTAACCTCAGCTGTATGCTAAGACATATCACACCCCTGTCTCATCACACACCTGCTGTTAGTCTGGATCACGATCAATTCTTGATGAAATAGGACCCTTTAGATTAAAAAGGAAGATCTGTTTACTTTAAATGAACTGGCACTATAAAATGAAATGGTGCTATACTCTAGGGAGAAAGGGCTTTGATTTTTACATATCTGTCTGTCGCCATATGTGTTTTGTGTCCCCACATATGTTTTTACCTGATTGTCAAGCTAAATAGTAAAAGTCATCATACCCCCATATTGTCACGGTCGAGGTAAGGAGTAGACCAAGGCGCAGCGTGATGAACAAACATGACTTTAATTAGTTAAAGCACGAAACAAAACAAGAAAACGACTTCGTGACGTCCACGGTATCAATGACCGAACACGGAACAAAAACCCACAACCACAAAGGGAAAACATACAGTTAAATATGGCTCCCAATCAGAGACAACCAGCCAACAGCTGACACTCGTTGCCTCTGATTGGGAGTCACTCAGGCAAACATAGAATACAACAAACTAGAATGAACACCAACACAGAAATACACACATAGAAATGAACACACCCTGGCTCAACATAATGAGTCCCAGAGCCAGGGTGTGACACATATCCTTTCCATCTCTTTCTAGTTCTCTTCAGTTAAGTACCCGCTCTCTCCTCCTCCTCTCTTTCTCTCTCCTCTCTCTCCTTCCTTTGTCCGACTTTGACTCTGAATGATAGCTCTCTATGGAACAAGCTACATTATTAAATCCTATTTAGTTCCCCTCCTCTTCTTAATAGCATCACAGATGAGGTGTAAACAAAATTGATACATTTACGGATCAACAAATCCATTCCTCCTAAGTGTAGTAGTCCTTTTCATCAGTAATTGATTTTTTTCCCTGTCTCGCAACAGTTGTTTTAGACTCCAAGGCTTGTTTTGTTATTTTCCTAATTATCACTCCACTGTAGTCAAGGTCTGTGTGTGTGTGTGTGTGTGTGTGTGTGTGTGTGTGTGTGTGTGTGTGTGTGTGTGTGTGTGTGTGTGTGTGTGTGTGTGTGTGTGTGTGTGTGTGTGTGTGTGTGTGTGTGTGTGTGTGTGTGTGTGTGTGTGTGTGTGTGTGTGTGTGTGTGTGTGTGTGTGTGTGTGTGTGTGTGTGTGTGTGTGTGTGTGTGTGTGTGTTTGTGAGGCTCCTCCACTGCTGATGACCCTTTACTAATGAGCAGATAATTTGCCAAACAACTCCCAAATCCCTACTCTGTGTAGCTTCATTAAATTAGCATGTTCTCCAAGAGCTCCTTCTATTAATTTATTTGGCAGCAGAGTGGAGGAGGAGGTAATGTGATTCCACACAGACAATCACACCTACATGTATAGGAGGGATTTAGCTAGACAGCCACACCTACATGTATATTTAGCTAAGTTTGATTTAGTATTTTTGCTTAATGCCAGTTAAAGTTACAGAATGACAAAACAGAGTGGAAGAGTATAAAGTTGGAAGGCTGGACTGAACCCCAGTCTCCGAGGCCTAGAACTGGGAGTATTTCCACTCCACTATAACTTCTGTACTCCCTCTCTCTCTCTCTCTCTCTCTCTCTCTCTCTCTCTCTCTCTCTCTCTCTCTCTCTCTCTCTCTCTCTCTCTCTCTCTCTCTCTCTCTCTCTCTCTCTCTCTCTCTCTCTCTCTCTCTCTCCCCCTCTCTATCTCTCTCCCTTCTCTCTCTCTCAATTCAATTCAATTTCAATTCAATTTAAGGGCTTTATTGGCATGGGAAACGTATGTTAACATTGCCAAAGCAAGAGAAGTAGATAGTAAACAAAAGTGAAATAAACAATAAATATTAACAGTAAACATTACACTCAGAAGTTCCAAAAGAATAAAGACATTTCAAATGTCATATTATGTATATATACAGTGCTGTAACAATGTGCAAATAGTTAAAGTACAAATGGGAAAATAAATAAACATAAATATGGGTTGTATTTATAATATTGTTTGTTCTTCACTGGTTGCCCTTTTCTTGTGGCAACAGGTCACAAATATTGCAGCTGTGATGGTACACTGTGGTTTTTCACCCAGTAGATAAGGGAGTTTATCAAAATTGGGTTTGTTTTCTAATTCTTTGTGGATCTCTGTAATCTGAGGGAAATATGTGTCTCTAATATGGTCATACATTTGGCAGGAGGTTAGGAAGTGCAGCTCAGTTTCCACCTCATTTTGTGGTCAGTGTGCACATAGCCTGTCTTCTCTTGAGAGCCAGGTCTGCCTACGGCGGCCTTTCTCAATAGCAAGGCTATGCTCACTGAGTCTGTACATAGTCAAAGCATTCCTTAAATTTGGGTCAGTCACAGTGGTCAGGTATTCTGCCTCTGTTTAGAGCCAAATAGCATTCTAGTTTGCTCTGTTTTTTTGTTAATTCTTTCCAATGTGTCAAGTAGTTCTCTTTTTGTTTTCTCATGATTTGGTTGGGTTTAATTGTGTTGTTGTTGTTGTCCTGGGGCTCTGTGGGGTCTGTTTGTGTTTGTGAACAGAGCCCCAGGACCAGCTGACTTAGGGGACTCTTCTCCAAGTTCATCTCTCTGAAAGTGATGGCTTTGTTATGGAAGGTTTGGGAATCGCTTCCTTTTAAGTGGTTATAGAATTGAACGTCTCTTTTCTGGATTTTGATAATTTGCGGGTATCGGCCTAATTCTGCTCTGCATGTATTATTTGGTGTTTTTCGTTGTACACCGAGGATATTTTTGCAGAATTTTTCATGCAGTCTCAATTTGGTGTTTGTCCCATTTTATGAATTCTTGGTTAGTGAGCGGACACCAGACCTCACAACCATACATGTTATGTTCCTTTTGATGGCATAGAAGGCCCTTCTTGCCTTGTCTCTCAGATCGTTCACAGCTTTGTGGAAGTTACCTGTGGCGCTGATGTTTAGGCCGAGGTATGTATCGTTTTTTGTGTGCTCTAGGGCAACGGTGTCTAGATGGAATTTGTATTTGTGGTCCTGGCAACTGGACCTTTTTTGGAACACCATTATTTTTGTCTTTCTGAGATTTACTGTCAGGGCCCAGGTCTGACAGAGTCTGTGCAGAAGATCTAGGTGCTGCTGTAGGCCCTCCTTGGTTGGTGACAGAAGCACCAGATCATCAGCAAACAGTAGACATTTGACTTCAGATTCTAATAGGGTGAGGCCGGGTGCTGCAGACTGTTCTAGTGCCCTTGCCAATTCGTTAATATATGTTGAAGAGGGTGGGGTTTAAACTGTATCCCTGTCTCACCCCACGGCCCTGTGGAAAGAAATGTGTGTGTTTTTTGCTAATTTTAACCGCTCACTTGTTGTTTGTGTACATGGATTTTATAATGTCGTATGTTTTACCCCAACACCACTTTCCATCAATTTGTATAGCAGACCCTCATGCCAAATTGAGTCAAAAGCTTTTTTGAAATCAACAAAGCATGAGAAGACTTTGCCTTTGTTTTGGTTTGTTTGTTTGTCAATTGGGGTGTGCAGGGTGAATACGTGATCTGTCATACGGTAATTTGGTAAAAAGCCATTTGCTCAGTACTTTGTTTTCACTGAGGAAATGAACTAGTCTGCTGTTAATGATAATGCAGAGGATTTTACCAAGGTTGCTGTTGACGCATATCCCACGGTAGTTATTGGTGTCAAATTTGTCTCCACTTTTGTGGATTGGGGTGAGTCCTTGGTTCCAAATATTGGGGAAGATGCCAGAGCTAAGGATGATGTTAAAGAGTTTAAGTATAGCCAATTGGAATTTGTGGTCTGTATATTTTATCATTTCATTTCTCTCTCTCTCTCTCTCTCTCTCTGTCTCTCTCTCTGTCTCTCTATCTCTCTCTCTCTCTCTCTCTCTCTCTCTCTCTCTCTCTCTCTCTCTCTCTCTCTCTCTCTCTCTCTCTCTCTCTCTCTCTCTCTCTCTCTCTCTCTCCCTTCTCTCCCTCTCTATCTCTTTCTCTCTCTTATTACTATCTTCTCTGATTACACCAACCACAGCTGGTCCCTCACATGGAAGATCAATCAAACAATAACACTGTGTCTGCGTCCCAAACTGCACCCTATTCCCTATATAGTGCACTACTTTTGACCAGGGCCCATAGGGTACTGTATAGGAGGTAGGGTTAAAGGCTGGATCCAAACGCACCAAATGAAGATCGGTGGGTGACTGGCACTGGTCCCTGCTGTAATTCACCATATTAATCAAGATTACCAACAGGATGCAGATACAGAGTGAGCTGTGAGACCAACATGAGCTTTTAGTTAGGATTGGGAAATGTATTAAGGGATGGAGGAGAGGAGACGTGTACTGAGGCCTGGAGAGGAGACGTATACTGGGGCCTGGAGAGGAGAGGAGACGTGTACTGAGGCCTGGAGAGGAGACGTATACTGGGGCCTGGAGAGGAGAGGAGACGTGTACTGAGGCCTGGAGAGGAGACGTATACTGAGGCCTGGAGAGGAGAGGTGTACTGGGGCCTGGAGAGGAGAAGAGAGGAGATGTGTACTGGAGAGGAGAGGAGAGGAGAGGAGAGGAGAGGAGGGGAGGAGGAAGGAGAGGAGAGGAGAGGAGGGGAGAGGAGGGAGAGGGAGAGGAGAGGAGAGGAGGAGAGGAGAGGAGAGGAGAGGAGAGGAGGAGAGGAGAGGAGGCTACAGCAGTCGTGCAGAGAATTGGTCGTGTGTGTATGCAAATTAGTGGTGTGTGCCTGCGAGTGTGTGAATGCATGTCCATTATATAGGCCCGCAATTAAGGTAATAGCAGTTATATATAACTATACAGCATGTGTGGCGCTTGCGGGTATGTGTATGTGTGTGTGTGCGCGTGTGTGCACGTGCGTGTGTGTGTGTGTGTTGTTAGCGAGTAGCCCGTAGCCGACAGGAACATGTAATCAAACAAGAGACATCTCTGGTAATTACACACTCTAAGGCTACAGGGACATGAATGACAGCCTGTCTCTCTGCATGTATGTTAGTGCTCATGGATGTGTGTCTGTGGTGAGGGTTAGTGTGATGGTTTGTTTTTTCTCCCATGTCTCCTTGTTTGTTTGACAGCTGAAAGACAGAGGGATCAGGGAGACAAGGCTATCCTCTCTTCTCCTCCCCTATCGTTCACCTTTCACCACATATTCATCCCTCCTTCCCTCTCTATCCGTCTCCCCCCCTCTTCCCTCCCCTCTCACCCCCTCTTCCCTCCCCTCTCACCACTTACCTATCCCTCCCTCCTCTCAGCCCCCTCTTTCCCTCCCAGTCCCCCTCTTTCCTAGGTGTGACTGTCTAGCTAAAACCTTCCTATACATGTAGGTGTGACTAAACTCCTCCTCCCCTCCCTCCTCTCCATCCCCTCCTCCCCTCCCTCATCTCCATTCCCCTCCTCCCCTCCCTCCTCTCCATTCCCCTCCTCCCCCTCATCTCCATTCCCCTCCTCCCCTCCCTCCTCTCCATCCCCCTCCTCCCCTCCCTCATCTTCATTCCCCTCCTCCCCTCCCTCCTCTCCATTCCCCTCCTCCCTCCCCTCCCTCATCTCCATTCCCCTCCTCCCCTCCCTCCTCTCCATCCCCCTCCTCCCCTCCCTCATCTTCATTCCCCTCCTCCCCTCCCTCCTCTCCATTCCCCTCCTCCCCTCCCCTCCCTCATCTCCATTCCCCTCCTCCCCTCCCTCCTCTCCATTCCCCTCCTCCCCTCCCTCCTCTCCATTCCCCTCCTCCCCCTCATCTCCATTCCCCTCCTCCCCTCCCTCCTCTCCATCCCCCTCCTCCCCTCCCTCATCTTCATTCCCCTCCTCCCTCCCTCCTCTCCATTCCCCTCCTCCCCTCCCCTCCCTCATCTCCATTCCCCTCCTCCCCTCCCTCCTCTCCATTCCCCTCCTCCCCCCTCCCCCTCATCTCCATTCCCCTCCTCCCCTCCCTCCTCTCCATCCCCCTCCTCCCCTCCCTCATCTTCATTCCCCTCCTCCCCTCCCTCCTCTCATCCCCCTCCTTCCCTCCCTCCTCTCCATTCCCCTCCTCCCCTCCCTCCTCTTCATTCCCCTCCTCCCCTCCCTCCTCTCCATTCCCCCTCCTCCCCTCCCCTCCCTCATCTTCATTCCCCTCCTCCCCTCCCTCCTCTCCATTCCCCTCCTCCCCTCCCTCCTCTCTATCCCCCTCCTCCCCTCCCTCCTCTCCATCCCCCTCCTCCCCTCCCTCCTCTCCATTCCCCTCCTCCCCCTCCTCCCCCTCATCTCCATTCCCCTCCTCCCTCCCTCCTCTCCATCCCCCTCCTCCCCTCCCTCATCTTCATTCCCCTCCTCCCCTCCCTCCTCTCTATCCCCCTCCTCCCCTCCCTCCTCTCCACCCCCCTCCTCCCCTCCCTCCTCTCCATCCCCCCTCCTCCCTCATCTCCATCCCCTCCTCCCTCCCTCCTCTCCATTCCCCTCCTCCCCTCCCCTCCCTCATCTCCATTCCCCTCCTCCCCTCCCTCTCTCCATCCCCCTCCTCCCCTCCCTCCTCTCCATTCCCCTCCTCCCCTTCCTCCTCTCATCCCCCTCCTTCCCTCCCTCCTCTCCATTCCCCTCCTCCCCTCCCTCCTCTCCATTCCCCTCCTCCCCTCCCTCCTCTCCATCCCCCTTCTCCCCTCCCTTTCCGTTCCTCTCTTCTCACCACTTATATATATAGTATACTCTCTTCTTTCTTTCTATCCCCGTCCTCCTATTCCCTCTCTCTCCCATCTCTCCGATCTGCCCCCCTTCACTAATGAGAGAGAGGAGGATGACACTCGTTTTCAGAAGATGAATGACTGCTGTTCTAGAATTAACT
>NW_025535937.1:5000-20000 GCF_020615455.1 Coregonus clupeaformis | reverse complement strand
CACACACACACACACACACACACACACACACACACACTCACACACACACACACTCACACTCACACTCACACTCACCTCACACTCACCTCACACTCACACACACACACACACACACACACTACACTCACACTCCCTCACACTCACACTCACACTCACACTCACACCTCACACACACACACACACACACACTCACACTCACACTCACACTCACACTCACACTCACACTCACACTCACACTCACACATACACATACATATATATATATATATATATACGTACAAAACATCAGGAACACCATCCTAATATTGAGTTGCACCCCCTTTTGCCCTCAGAAAAGCCTCAATTAGTCGGGGCATGGACCCCAATGCTTCCCACAGTTGTGTCAAGTTGTCTGGATGTCCTTTGGGTGGTGGAACATTCTTGATACACATGGGACATTGTTGAGCGTGAAAAACCCAACAGCGTTGCAGTTCTTGACACACTCAAACCGGTGCACCTGGCACCTACTACCATACCCCATTCAAGTGCACTTAAATATCTCTGAATGGCACGCATACTTTACATTTACATTTACGTCATTTAGCAGACGCTCTTATCCAGAGCGACTAACAAATTGGTGCATTCAACTTATGATAGCCAGTGGGACAACCACTATATTTTTATGGGGAGGGGGGGTTAGAAGGATTACTTTTATACTATTCCAGGTATTCCTTAAAGAGGTAGGGTTTCAACTGTCTCCGGAAGATGGTCAGTGACTCCGCTGTCCTGGCGTCGTGGGGGAACTTGTTCCACCATTGGGGTGCCAGAGCAGCGAATAGCTTTGACTGGGCTGAGCGGGAACTGTGCTTCCGTAGAGGTAGGGGGACTAGCAGGCCAGAGGTGGATGAACGTAGTACCCTCGTTTGGGAGTAGGGTCTGATCAGAGCCTGAAGGTAAGGAGGTGCCGTTCCCCTCACAGCTCTGTAGGCAAGCACCATGGTCTTGTAGTAGATACGAGCCTCAACTGGAAGCCAGTGGAGTGTGCGGAGGAGCGGGGTGACATGAGAGAACTTGGGAAGGTTGAACACCAGACGGGCTGCAGCGTTCTGGATAAGTTGTAGGGGTTTAATGGCACAGGCAGGGAGCCCAGCCAACAGCGAGTTGCAGTAATCCAGACGGGAGATGAAAAGTGCCTAGATTAGGACCTGTGCCGCTTTCTGTGTAAGGTAGGGTAGTACTCTGCGAATGTTGTAGAGCATGAACCTGCAGGATCGGGTCACCGCTTTGATGTTAGCGGAGAACGACAGGGTGTTGTCCAGGGTCACGCCAAGGTTCTTTGCACTCTGTTAGGAGGACACAACGGAGTTGTCAACCGTGATGGCGAGATCATGGAGCGGGCAGTCCTTCCCCGGGAGGAAGAGCAGCTCCGTCTTGCCGAGGTTCAGCTTGAGGTGGTGATCCGACATCCACACTGATATGTCTGCCAGACATGCAGAGATGCGATTCGCCACCTGGTTATCAGAAGGGGAAAGGAGAAAATGAATTGTGTGTCGTCTGCGTAGCAATGATAGGAGAGACCATGTGAGGATATGACAGAGCCAAGTGACTTGGTGTATAGAGAGAATAGGAGAGGGCCTAGAACTGAGCCCTGGGGGACACCAGTGGTGAGAGCACGTGGTGTGGAGACAGATTCTCACCACGCCACCTGGTAGGAGCGACCTGTCAGGTAGGACGCAATCCAAGAGTGAGCAGCACCGGAGATGCCCAACTCGGAAAGGGTGGAGAGGAGGATCTGATGGTTCACAGTATCAAAGGCAGCGGATAGGTCTAGAAGTATAAGAGCAGAGGAGAGAGAGTTAGCTTTAGCAGTGCGGAGAGCCTCCGTGACACAGAGAAGAGCAGTCTCAGTTGAATGACCAGTCTTGAAACCTGACTGGTTTAGATCAAGAAGGTCATTCTGAGAGAGATAGCAGGAGAGTTGGCTAGAGACGGCACGCTCAAGAGTTTTGGAGAGAAAAGAAAGAAGGGATACTGGTCTGTAGTTGTTGACATCGGAGGGATCGAGTGTAGGTTTTTTGAGGAGGGGTGCAACTCTCGCTCTCTTGAAGACGGAAGGGACATGGCCAGCGGTCAAGGATGAGTTAATGAGCGAGGTGAGGTAAGGGAGAAGGTCTCCGGAAATGGTCTGGAGAAGAGAGGAGGTGATAGGGTCAATCGGGCTTGTTGGGCGGCCGGCCATCACAAGTCGCAAGATTTCATCTGGAGAGAGAGGGGAGAAAGAAGTCAAAGCATAGGGTAGGGCAGTGTGAGCAGGACCAGCGGTGTCATTTGACTTAAATCATACTTAATCCATGTCTCCATTTTCTCAAGGCTTAAAAATCCTTCTTTAACCTGTCTCCTCCCATTCATCTACACTGATTGAAGTGGATTAAACAGGTGACATCAATGAGGGATCATAGCTTTCACCTGGATTCACCTGGTCAGTCTATTTCATGGAAAGAGTTTTGTACACTCAGTGTATATATAGGGTTAAGTGGATGGATGACATGTAGCAGAGTACATCACAGACAGACTAACGATGGTGTTTCAGTACGACAGCTAGAGATGTTTGGGTGTCCTCTATTGCCAGCTTAATTTCAGCTTACGCTAAACTCAGCTATTTCTCTGAGCTGTACAGTTTGTGGCCAGTACTCTTCATCATAACAGTTCCTCTGTGACAGTACTAACTACATATTGACAGTGCTTTCCCATCATGCAGTCTGAGTAGCTGTAATTTCTTGTTTACAAGGAAGCAGATTCTTCCTTATTCAACTACTCCTCTAACAGATCACTTCAGGTTAACACTTCCCAAGAGAGGTTCAATCATAGGAACATTAAGTGGGTTCTTGGAGAAGTAGGCTAACACTGAGTCAAAACAGTAGTAGGCTAACACTGAGTCAAAACAGTAGTAGGCTAACACTGAGTCAAAACAGTAGTAGGCTAACACTGAGTCAAAACAGTAGTAGGCTAACACTGAGTCAAAACAGTAGTAGGCTAACACTGAGTCAAAACAGTAGTAGGCTAACACTGAGTCAAAACAGTAGTAGGCTAACACTGAGTCAAAACAGTAGTAGGCTAACACTGAGTCAAAACAGTAGTAGGCTAACACTGAGTCAAAACAGTAGTAGGCTAACACTGAGTCAAAACTAGTAGGGTCCACTGTGGTCCTCTGTAGCTCAGCTGGTAGAGCACGGCGCTTATAACGCCAAGGTAGTGGGTTCGATCCCCGGGACCACCCATACACAAAAAAAAATGTATGCACGCATGACTGTAAGTCGCTTTGGATAAAAGCGTCTGCTAAATGGCATATTATTATTATATTATTATTATTAAAACAGTAGTAGGCTAACACTGAGTCAAAACAGTAGTAGGCTAACACTGAGTCAAAACAGTAGTAGGCTAACACTGAGTCAAAACAGTAGTAGGCTAACACTGAGTCAAAACAGTTATTGACTGTTAGTGTTAGGCTACTACAACTCTTAAATGGTTCCAAAAGGGTTCGTCGGCTGTCCCAATAGAAGCACCCTTTTTGGTTCCAGGTAGAACCCTTTTTGGTTCCAAGTAGAACCCTTTTTGGTTCCAGGTGGAACCCTTTTTGGTTCCAAGTAGAACCCATTTTGGTTCCAGGTAGAAACCTATTTCGTTCCAGGTAGAAACCTTTTTGGTTCCAGGTAGAACCCTTTTTGGTTCCAGGTAGAACATTTTTTTATAAGAGAGTGTTAGGCCAGAAGTGCCATTGGTAGTGCCAGTGGTTCCATTGAGACCACTGAGAGAGAGAGAGAGAGAGAGAGAGAGAGAGAGAGAGAGAGAGAGAGAGAGAGAGAGAGAGAGAGAGAGAGAGAGAGAGAGAGAGAGAGAGAGAGACCCTAATTGACAACCAAACAAACCAAAACAAAGGCAAAGTCTTCTCATGCTTTGTTGATTTCAAAAAAGATTTTGACTCAATTTGGCATGAGGGTCTGCTATACAAATTAATGGAAAGTGGTGTTGGAGAAAAAACATACAACATTATAAAATCCATGTACATAAACAAGAAGTGTGTGGTTAAAATTGGCAAAAAACACACACATTTCTTTCCACAGGGCCATGGGGTGAGACAGGGATGCAGCTTAAGGCCCACCCTCTTCAACATATATATCAACAAATTCGCGAGGGCACTAGAACAGTCTGCAGCACCCGGCCTCACCCTACTAGAATCTGAAGTCAAATGTCTACTGTTTGCTGATGATCTGGTGCTTCTGTCACCAACCAAGGAGGGCCACAGCAGCACCTAGATCTTCTGACCTCTTCAGACCTGGGCCCTGACAGTAAATCTCAGTAAGACAAAAATAATGGTGTTCCAAAAAAGGTCCAGTTGCCAGGACCACAAATACAAATTTAATCTAGACACCATTGCCCTAGAGCACACAAAAACCTATACATACCTCAGCCTAAACATCAGTGCTACAGGTAACTTCCACAAAGCTGTGAACGATCTGAGAGACAAGGCAAGAAGGGCCTTCTATGCCTTCAAAAGGAACATCAAATTCGACATACCAATTAGGATCTGGCTAAAATAGTTATAGAACCCATTGCCCTTTATCGTTGTGAGGTCTGGGGTCCGCTCACCAACCAAGAATTCACAAAATGGGACAAACACCAAATTGAGACTCTGCAGGCTGAATTCTGCAAAAATATCCTCTGTGTACAATGTAAAACACCAAATAATGCATGCAGAACAGAATTAGGCCGATACCCGCTAATTATCAAAATCCAGAAAAGAGCCGTTAAATTCTACAACCACCTAAAAGGAAGCGATTCTCAAACCTTCCATTACAAAGCCATCACCTACAGAGAGATGAACCTGGAGAAGAGTCCCCTAAGCAAGCTGGTCCTGGGGCTCTGTTCACAAACACGAACAGACCCCACAGAGCCCCAGGACAGCAACACAGTTAGACCCAACCAAATCATGAGAAAAAAAAAGATAATTACTTGACAAAAAAACAGAGCAAACTAGAATGCCATTTGGCCCTAAACAGAGAGTACACAGTGGCAGAATACCTGACCACTGTGACTGACCCAAACTTAAGGAAAGCTTTGACTATGTACAGACTCAGTGAGCATAGCCTTACTATTGAGAAAGGCCTCCGTAGGCAAACCTGGCTCACAAAATGAGGTGAAAACTGAGCTGCACTTCCTAACCTCCTGCCAAATGTATGACCATATTAGAGACACATATTTCCCTCAGATTACAGAGATCCACAAAGAATTCAAAAACAAACGCAATTTTGATAAACTCCCTTATCTACTAGGTGAAATACCACAGTGCGCCATCACAGCAGCAAGATTTGTGACCTGTTGCCACAAGAAAAGGGCAACCAGTGAAGAACAAACACCATTGTAAATACAACCCATGTTTATGTTTATTTATTTTCCCTTTTGTACTTTAACTATTTGCACATAACATAACATTCTTTTGGAACTTTTGTGAGTTTAATGTTTATTGTTCATTTTTATTGTTTATTTCACTTTTGTTAATTATCTACTTCACTTGCTTTGGCAATGTTAACATATGTTTCCCATGACAATAAAGACCTTAAATTGAATTGAATTGAATTGAGAGAGAGAGAGAGAGAGAGAGAGAGAGAGAGAGAGAGAGAGAGAGAGAGAGAGAGAGAGAGAGAGAGAGAGAGAGAGAGAGAGAGAGAGAGAGAGAGAGAGAGAGAGAGAGAGAGAGAGAGAGAGAGAGGAAGAGAGAGGGAAAGAAAGAGAGAGAGGGAAAGAGAGGAAGAGAGAGGGAAAGAGAGAGAGAGAGGGAAAGAGAGGAAGAGAGAGGGAAAGAGAGGAAGAGAGAGGGAAAGAGAGGAAGAGAGAGGGAAAGATAGAGAGAGAGGGAAAGATAGAGAGAGAACAAACACCATTGTAAATACAACCCATATTTATGTTTATTTATTTTCCCATTTGTACTTTAACTATTTGCACATTGTTACAACACTGTATATATACATAATATGACATTTGAAATGTCTTTATTCTTTTGAAACTTCTGAGTGTAATGTTTACTGTTAATATTTATTGTTTATTTCACTTTTGTTTACTATCTACTTCACTTGCTTTGGCAATGTTAACACGTTTCCCATGCCAATAAAGCCCTTAAATTGAAATTGAATTGAGAGAGGGAAAGAGAGGAAGAGAGAGGGAAAGAGAGGAAGAGAGAGGGAAAGAGAGGAAGAGAGAGGGAAAGAGAGGAAGAGAGAGGGAAAGAGAGGGAGAGAGAGAGAGAGAGAGAGAGAGAGAGAGAGAGAGAGAGAGAGAGAGAGAGAGAGAGAGAGAGAGAGAGAGAGAGAGAGAGAGAGAGAGAGAGAGAGAAGAGAGAGAAAGAGAGGAAGAGAGAGGGAAAGAGAGGAAGAGAGAGGGAAAGAGAGGAAGAGAGAGGGAAAGAGAGAGAGAGAGAGGAAGAGAGAGGAAAAGAGAGAAAGAGAGAGGGAAAGAGAGGAAGAGAAAGAGGAAGATGGAGAGTAAACAGTAGAAGGGGAGAGGGAGGTAAGAGAAAGAGAGAGAGAGACTAAGGGGTTGAGAATGAGATAGAGAAAGAGAACATGAGGAGAGGAAAAGAGAGGAAGGAAGAAAGTGGAGGACAACACAGCAGTAAATTGCCGGTGTCAGTAATGAGAGCTCCTGTCTCTCCGGTGAAGGAGGGATGGAGGGAGAGAGGGAGGGAGATAGGGTGTTAATGAGAAAGTTGAAGGTCATAAATTGTGGGTGATGACGGCTGCGGGGAAGAGATCAAACGCTATAAAAAATAAGGGAAGGAGAAAAAGGAGGGAGGGAGAGGCAGATGAGAGGAGGATGAGTGCGGGCAGCTGACCTCGTTACAGGCCAATTCCTGAACAACCAATAATATCTCTCTCTCTCTCTCTCTTGCTCTCTGTTATGTGGTGGTGAAAAACTGTCAGGATGAAATCTGAATTACAAATGAGGCGGGAATATGCCAGGGGCAAAAGAGGAGGAGAGGAGAATCAGAGGAGAGGGAGATGGAGGAAGAAAGGGGAAAGAGTGAGAAACAGAGAGATGGAGCGAGAAGGAAGATATGCAAAAATGGAGAGAGAGCGTGAGAGAGAGAGCGAGAGTGAGAGAGTGAGAGAGAGAGCAAGAAAGAGAGAGAGATGGAGAGATGGAGAGAGAGAGAGAGAGAGAGATGGAGAGAGAGAGATTGAGAGAGCGCGAGAGAGAGAGAGAGAGAGAGAGAGAGAGAGAGAGAGAGAGAGAAAGAGAGAGAGAGAGAGATGGAGAGAGGTGAAAATGAAAAGAGGGAGAGGAGAGAAAGCTGGTTGGATGAATGGATTGACAGATGGGAGAATGGAAAGAAAGAGAGATGTAGTTGAATGGTTGTGGTCTCTGTGGTCAGGCAAAGATGGAAATCACTCCATTTGTTCCACTGGGGTACACACAGGAAGCCATGTTCTCGGACTACACACAAATCCATCTCTCTCAGTCCCTGGCCCTCCTGACAAACCCAAAACCTGAAGCTTCAGAAGACACATACATAATCACACAGGACTTACTGGTGGAATATCCGGAGCACTTCGACACCACAAAACAGAGAGAATTATTATATTTCAATGGAGCTTACATTAGTGCAAAATTAGAGGAAACTAGTGGGTGTATGAAGTACAAAAAAAAAAAAACAGACAGATGGAGTGAATGGAAAATGAAAAGAGAAAGAGAGATGCAGAGGGGGATTTGGTGAAGGATTTGGTCCATTGTCCTTTGTCAGCAGTAGTTTGGGTTAGCTGCCTGGTCATCCAGTCGTAGTCAGTTTGCGTGACAGAGGTGGGCCAGAGTTCTAAAGAAACTAAAGAATCCTTTCTCTAAGTACTATATAAAACTGTCCCAATTCCAGCCCTGCGAGTGGTGTATAGAGTACTATATAAAACTGTCCCAATACCAGCCCTGAGAGTGACATGGAGAGTCCAAACTGTACTGAGCAAAGTTTCCTTCCTCAAATGGAGGATTAGTATTCAAGCAGGCATTTAAAGATACCAGAAGGGCTCAAGCCACTTCAGAACTTCATGTGCTAAGACTCAGCTTTGAGTAGCGGGAGAAATTAAAGCTATCTAAAGCGGGGTTATGATCCACAGAGAAGAGATGGAGGGAGGGAGGGAGGGAAAGAGGAGAGGAGAGCGAGAGAGGAGAGAGAGAGAAGAGAGAGAGGGGAAGTACAGTGCTAAACTTGTTGACTTCCTGAATTCCCTACATTTTGTGCCTCTACTGGTTCCTTGAAGTGAATACCTTGTGTAGACAGGTATTTGTTTTCACGTTTCCATTCCCGTCGATCCCAGAAAACCAGATGATGATGATTCTGGTTCACCGCAGAGCCGCCATTCAGCTCAGACAGAAGCTGAATGGAGGGGGAGGGAAAGTGTTGCCTGTGAGGGACGTTTGTAAGAGGATCTGTCTGTCTGGCATGGTAGAGGTTAGAAAGAAGAGGAGAGGAGGGCGGAGTATGGTGTAGTCTACTTAGGCTGAGGGTTGGTGGCTGGCGTAGAGAGGGGGCGCTGAGCAAGGACCATGTCTGCTAAGAACGAAAGGAAGGAGAGATGCCTAAGGTGTAGGCTGGTGGCGTAGTCACGTAGTGGGCAGTCCATCAGCCTCTCTATCTGGTGACAGCCCAGGTTCCTTCCCTGGAGTTGCCAGTCCCTGTCATTTCCTCCAGGGGTATAAATCAGCTGTTTATTGGCCTGGAGGAGCCTGGCGGAGGTTCAGATGGATTATTAAAGGACCATATAACTCAGGACCAGGCAGGGCAGGACACTGCTCCCTGAGGGGCGGCTGATCACAGCCACGACACACAGGCAGGCAGCCAGTGGGACAGAGGAGGATGATGTGGTGACTATAGTGCGACGTGTGGCCTCTCTGCCTGCTGACACCATCCAGTCAAAGCTCATCACCCTGGAACCTTGAGACCTCTCTCTCTCTGTCTTCTGGCTAGTTCCCTCTCTCTCTGTCTTCTGGCTAGTTTCCACTCTCTCTGTCTTCTGGCTAGTTTCACTCTCTCTCTCTCTCTTCTGGCTAGTTCCCTCTCTCTCTCTGTCTTCTGGCAAGTTCCCCTCTCTCTCTGTCTTCTGGCTAGTTCCCTCTCTCTCTCTGTCTTCTGGCTAGTTCCCTCTCTCTCTCTGTCTTCTGGTTAGTTCCCTCTCTCTCTGTCTTCTGGCTAGTTTCCACACTCTCTCTCTCTCTCTCTCTTCTGGCTAGTTCCCTCTCTCTCTCTGTCTTCTGGCAAGTTCCCCTCTCTCTCTGTCTTCTGGCTAGTTCCCTCTCTCTCTCTGTCTTCTGGCTAGTTCCCTCTCTCTGTCTTCTGGATAGTTCCCTCTCTCTCTGTCTTCTGGATAGTTCCCTCTCTCTCTGTGTTCTGGCTAGTTGCCTCTCTCTCTGTCTTCTGGGTAGTTCCCTCACTCTCTCTGTCTTCTGGCTAGTTCCCTCACTATCTCTGTCTTCTGGCTAATTCTCTCTCTCTCTCTCTGTCTTCTGGCTAGTTCCCTCTCTCTCTGTCTTCTGGCTAGTTCACTCTCTCTCTCTGTCTTCTGGCTACTTCCTTCTCTTTCTGTCTTCTGGCTAGTTCCCTCGCCTTCTGTCTTCTGGCTAGTTCTCTGTCTCTCTCTGTCTTCTGGCTAGTTCCCCCTCTCTCTCTGTCTTCTGGCTAGTTCCCTCTCTCTCTGTCTTCTGGCTACTTCCCTTTCTCTCTCTGTCTTCTGGCTAGTTCCCCCTCTCTCTGTCTTCTGGCTAGTTCCCTCTCTCTCTGTCTTCTGGCTACTTCCCTTTCTCTCTCTGTCTTCTGGCTAGTTCCCTCTCTCTCTGTCTTCTGGCTAGTTCCCTCTCTCTCGCTGTCTTCTGGCTAGTTCCCTCTCTCTCTCTGTCTTCTGGCTAGTTCCTTCTCTCTCTCTGTCTTCTGGCTAGTTCCCTCTCTCTCTGTCTTCTGGCTAGTTCCCTCTCTCTCTGTCTTCTGGCTAGTTCCCTCTCTCTATCTGTCTTCTGGCTAGTTCCCTCTCTCTCTGTCTTCTGGCTAGTTCCCCCTCTCTCTGTGTCTTCTGGCTAGTTCCCCCTCTCTCTCTGTCTTCTGGCTAGTTCCCTCTCTCTCTGTCTTCTGGATAGTTTCCTCTTTCTCTCTGTCTTCTGGCTAGTTCCTTCTCTCTCTCTGTCTTCTGGCTAGTTCCCTCTCTCTCTGTCTTCTGGATAGTTCCCTCTCTCTCTGTCTTCTGGCTAGTTCCCTCTCTCTCTTTGTCTTCTGGCTAGTTCCCTCTCTCTCTCTCTCTGTCTTCTGGCTAGTTCCCTCTCACTCTCTGTTTTCTGGCTAGTCCCCCCCCTCTCTCTCTCTCTCTCTCTCTCTCTCTCTCTCTCTCTCTCTCTCTCTCTCTCTGTCTTCTGGCTAGTTCCCTCTCTCTCTCTCTGTCTTCTGGCTAGTTCTCTCTCTCTCTTTGTCTTCTGGCTAGTTCCCTCTCTCTCTCTCTGTCTTCTGGCTAGTTCCCTCTCACTCTCTGTTTTCTGGCTAGTTCTCTCTCTCTCTCTCTCTCTCTCTCTCTCTCTCTCTCTCTCTCTCTCTCTCTCTCTCTCTCTCTCTCTCTCTCTCTCTCTCTCTCTCTCTCTCTCTCTCTCTCTCTCTCTCTCTCTCTCTCTCTCTCTCTCTCTCTCTCTCTCTCTCTCTTTTACAAACATTATACAAAGATGCCTAGTCACAAAACTTCAAACTCAATCTTTAAAAAGAAAAGAAACATCTCAAAAGACTAAAAGCCAGAAAGCCTATTTTTCATGATAATAACATAATGATGACATATACAGTAAGGAGACTAAGTGGAGTGAAGTACTATTAACCTATGTTAGAGTCCTTATCGGAGAACACACACGTAACCACACACAGACACTCACACACACAGACACTCAAACTCACACACACAGACACTCACACACACACACACACACACACACACACACACACACACACACACACACACACACACACACACACACACACACACACACACACACACACACACACACACACACACACACACACACACACACCAAAAAACACTCATCAACAACAACAACATGCTGCGTCCTGTGTCCTGGTGAGTAAGTATTTGCAACAGCCAGATATCAACGACTCAACTTCTGACATACAGCTCAGTCTGGCATACCAATACACTGTGGGGTGAGACAGAGAGCGAGAGGGGGAAGGAAAGAGCAGGAGAAGGAAAGAGAGAAGGAGAGAGGGAGAGAGAGAAGGAGAGAGGGAGAGGGAGACAGAGAGAGACAGGAAGGAGAGAGAAGGGAAGGAGAGAGAAGGGAAAGAGAGAGAAGGGAAGGAGAGAGAAGGGATGGAGAGAAGGGAAGGAGAGAGAAGGGAAGGAGAGAGAAGGGAAGGAGAGAGATTGGAAGAGAATGACAGAAAGGGAAGGAGAGAGAAGGGAAGAAGAGAGAAGGGAAGAGAAGGGAATGAGAGAGAAGGGATGGCGAGAGAAGGGAAGGAGAGAGAAGGGAAGGAGAGAGAAGGAAAGGAGAGAGAAGGGAAGGAGAGAGAAGGGAAGAGAAGGAGAGAGAAGGGAAGAAGAGAGAAGGGAAGGAAAGAGAAGGGAAGGAGAGAGAAGGGAAGGAGAGAGAAGGGAAGGGAAGGAGAGAGAAGGGAAGGAGAGAGAAGGGAAGGAGAGAGAAGGGAAATAGAGAGAAGGGTAGGAAAGAGAAGGGTAGGAAAGAGAAGGGAAGGAGTGAGAAGGGAAAGAGAGAGAAGGGAAAGAGAGAGAATGGGAGAAAATAGGAGAGAGAAGGGAAGGGGAGAGAATAGAAGGAGAGAGAATAGAAGGAGAGAAAATGGAAGGAGAGTGATGGAAAGGAGAGAGAAGGGAAGGAGAGAGAAGGGAAGGAGAGAGAAGGGAAGGAGAGAGAATGGAAAGAGATAAAATGGAAGGAGAAAAGAGGAGGAGAGAGGGGAAGGAGGGAGAAGGGAAGGAGAGAGAAGGGAAGAGAAGGACAGAAAGGGAAGGAGAAAGAAGGAAAGAAGAGAGAAGGGAAGAGAAGGGAAGGAGAGAGAAGGGAAGGAGAGAGAAGGGATGGAGAGAGAAGGGAAGGAGAGTGAAGGGAAGGAGAGTGAAGGAAAGGAGAGAGAAGGGAAGGAGAGAGAAGGGAAGAAGAGAGAAGGGAAGGAAAGAGAAGGGAAGGAGAGAGAAGGGAAGGAGAGAGAAGGGAAGGGAAGGAGAGAGAAGGGAAAGCGAGAGAAGGGAAGGAGAGAAAAGGGAAGGATAGAGAAGGGAAATAGAGAGAAGGGTAGGAAAGAGAAGGGAAGGAGAGAGAGGGAAGGAGTGAGAAGGGATAGAGAGAGAAGGGAAAGAGAGAGAATGGGAGAAAATAGGAGAGAGGAGGGAAGGAGAGAGAATAGAAAGAGAGAGAATAGAAGTAGTGAAAAGGGAAGGACAGTGAAGGGAAGGAGAGAGAAGGGAAGGAGAGAGAAGTGAAGGAGAGAGAATGGAAAGAGATAAAATGGATGGATCGAGAATGGGAGAAAAGAGGAGGAGAGAGAGGAAGGAGGGAGAAGGGAAGGAGAGAGAAGGGAAGAGAAGGAGAGAGAAGGGAAGGAGAGATAAGGGAAGAGAACGGAAGATAAGAGAAGGATAGAGAAGGGAAGAGAAGGAGAGAGAAGGGGAGAGAAGGGAAGAGAAGAGAAGGAGGGAGAAGGGGAGAGAAGGAGTGAGAATGAAAGAGAAGAGAAGGGAAGGAGAGAGAAGGGAAGGAGAGAGAAGGGAAGGAGAGAGAAGGGAAGGAGAGAGAAGGGAAGATAATGATAGAGAAGGGAAGGAGAGATAAGTGAAGAGAATGAGAGAGAAGAGAAGAGAAGGAGAGAGAAGGGGAGGAGAGAGAAGGAAAGGAGAAAGAAGGGAAGAGAAGGATAGAGAAGGGAAGAAGAAAGAAGGGAAGGTGAGAAGAGAAAGAGAGAGAAGGGAAAGAGAGAGAAGGGAAGGACGGAGAATGGGAGAAAAGAGAAGGAGAGAAGGGAAGGAGAGAGAAGGGATAGAGAGAGAAGGGAATATGAGAGAAGGGAAAGAGGGAGAAGGGAAAGAGAGAGAATGGGAGAAAAGAGAAGGGAAGGGGAGAGAAGGGACGGATAGAGAAGGGAAATAGAGAGAAGGGTATGAAAGAGAAGGGAAGGAGAGAGAAGGGAAAGAGAAAGAATGGAACGAAAGAGAAGGGAAAGAGAGAGAATGGGAGTAAAGAGAATGAGAGAGAAGGGAAGGAGAGAGAATAGAAGGAGAGAAAGGGGAAGGAAAGTGAGGGAAGAGAAGAGAAGGGAAAGAGAGAGAAGGGGAGGAGAGAGAAGGGAAAGAGGGAGAACGGAAAGAGAGAGATTAGGAGAAAGGAGAAGGAGAGAGAAGGGAATGAGAGAGAAGGGAAAGCGAGAGAAGGGAAGGAGAGAGAAGGGAAGGATAGAGAAGGGAAATAGAGAAAAGGGTGGGAAAGAGAAGGGAAGGCGAGAGAAGGGAAGGAGTGAGAAGGGAAAGAGAGAGAAGGAAAAGAGAGAGAATGGGAGAAAATAGGAAAGAGAAGGGAAGGAGAGAGAATAGAAAGAGAGAGAATAGAAGGAGAGAAGAGGGAAGGAGAGTGAAGGGAAGGAGAGAGAAGGGAAGGAGAGAGAAGGAAAGGAGAAAGAAGGGAAGAGAAGGATAGAGAAGGGAAGAAGAAAGAAGGGAAGGTGAGAAGAGAAAGAGAGTGAAGGGAAAGAGAGAGAAGGGAAGGACGGAGAATGGGAGAAAAGAGAAGGAGAGAAGGGAAGGAGAGAGAAGGGATAGAGAGAGAAGGGAATATGAGAGAAGGGAAAGAGGGAGAAGGGAAAGAGAGAGAATGGGAGAAAAGAGAAGGGAAGGATAGAGAAGGGAAATAGAGAGAAGGGTATGAAAGAGAAGGGAAGGAGTGAGAAGGGAAAGAGAGAGAATGGAAAGAAAGAGAAGGGAAAGAGAGAGAATTGGAGTAAAGAGAAGGAGAGAGAAGGGAAGGAGAGAGAATAGAAGGAGAGAGAATAGAAGGAGAGAAAGGGGAAGGAAAGTGAGGGAAGAGAAGAGAAGGGAAAGAGAGAGAAGGGGAGGAGAGAGAAGGGAAAGAGGGAAAACGGAAAGAGAGACATTAGGAGAAAGGAGAAGGAGAGAGAAGGGAAGGAGAGAGAAGGGAATGCGAGAGAAGGGAAGGAGAGAGAGAAGGGAAGGATAGAGAAGGGAAATAGAGAGAAGGGTATGAAAGAGAAGGGAAGGAGAGAGAAGGGAAGGAGTGAGAAGGGAAAGAGAGAGAAGGGAAAGAGAGAGAATGGGAGAAAATAGGAGAGAGAAGGGAAGGAGAGAGAATAGAAAGAGAGAGAATAGAAGGAGAGAAAAGGGAAGGAGAGTGAAGGGAAGGAGAGAGAAGGGAAGGAGAGAGAAGGTAAGGAGAGAGAATGGAAAGAGATAAAATGGAAGGAACGAGAATGGGAGAAAAGAGGAGGAGAGAGGGGAAGGAGGCAGAAGGGAAGGAGAGAGAAGGGAAGAGAAGGAGAGAGAAGGGAAGGAGAGATAAGGGAAGAGAAGGGAAGTAAAGAGAAGGATAGAGAAGGGAAGAGAAGGAGAGAGAAGGGGAGAGAAGGGAAGAGAAGAGAAGGAGGGAGAAGGGGAGAGAAGGAGTGAGAATGAAAGAGAAGAGAAGGGAAGGAGAAAGAAGGGAAGGAGAGAGAAGGGAAGGAGAGAGAGGGGAAGGAGAGAGAAGGGAAGTAGAGAGAAGGGAAGATAATGATAGAGAAGGGAAGGAGAGATAAGTGAAGAGAATGAGAGAGAAGAGAAGAGAAGGAGAGAGAAGGGGAGGAGAGAGAAGGAAAGGAGAAAGAAGGGGAGAGAAGGATAGAGAAGGGAAGAAGAAAGAAGGGAAGGTGAGAAGAGAAAGAGAGAGAAGGGAAAGAGAGAGAAGGGAAGGACGGAGAATGGGAGAAAAGGGAAG